>NC_056466.1:13312763-13418575 GCF_008729295.1 Plectropomus leopardus
AACTTCTAATGAAATATCATGCAACAAGAGAGGAATTAGCTTCTCTTCTACAATCAAGGGCATTTTTAAGTAGCTCTACTTAATAGCAGTAAAACACAAGTTTTTAAGTAAGAAAATTTCCTTTGTGTTGTAGCTGTTTGGCCTGCAGGTCTCTAACACAATCTTAACTGCTTGAATTCGTTCAGGCATTTTAAGTAAAGGTGGAGAGTTAGAAGTTAAATTAAAAAAGTTAAATCAAAAGTTAAATTATCAAGCCAAATGCATTACCTTACTACTGCTTACATTTTGTTTTACATCAATTAACACATAAATTTGAGTTTAAATTGCTCACAATATTAAGTTGATGTAATTATCAACATTATTATATCATACCACCAAAATTATGTTTGCAACTTAAAAGGTTTATCTAGAAATTAGAATTTTTATCCTCCAACTATGCATTTAATTAGGCAGTGGTGATAGGTCTCCTGAATTACTCTTTAGAGAGGTGCTAAAAATTCTGATTGCAGAAATTTGATCTCTGTGGAGTATCTTTACATTGTTGTATGACTAATTTAACTTAAGTATAGGATCTGAATACTTGCCTGCTAGTACTTGCTGCCTTACCTCTGGCAGCATAGTGAAGCTATGACACAGTCCCCTCCCCTCCTTATTCCTCACTGTTCCTCCCCTCAGTAGTGCATAATGGCTAGCTCTGCCCCCCCAGTGGCTTTTAGCTGGTGACGGACTGTCACTTTCCTTGGAGGGGGGTTCACCGAGTGACGTCTCTCCCTGTCTGAGTGTATAGGAGCCATGCTGGGGTCACACAGGGGCGTATACAGTACAGTATGTTTCCCAAGCCTAAAAGCCCCGGCCATATATCAGACAAAAGCTGTCTCTGATCTCAAACCTGTAGAGTGTTGCAAACCTAAAGAGACGTGTTTTGTCCCCCTCCTGTGATTCTTGGTGCTTTAAATGGGGGCTTTCATATGTATGAGTCAGATCAGCAGTACACATTTAAAAATGAAAAACACTTTCTGCTCATTGCAGGCCCCAAAGTCTCTTGTCTTGCGTTGTAAGCAATCACCATGTGAATTAACAATGTGATTTAGGTTGTAATTTTTGTAACTGCTTTGGTAGCTTTAGAGAATGTTATGGCCAGTTATAGTTAAAAATGTGGAAGCTGATGGATTTTGAATTTTGGTTTACAGTGGAGCACACTAGAAAGGGATATACAAAACTACACAGTGACTAAAATCTATGTATTAAGCCTTTGAAACCTGAGAAAATTGTCTTGATTTCTTTAAAAAGACACAGGGAAAAGGCAATTAGCAACAAAAGAAGGAGTGGCTTTAAAATTGACAAGAAATGTTAATATAATAAAATAAAATAACAAGAAAATCACCTGATAATAAAAAAGACAAGAAAAAAAGGAAAGAAAAAAGGAAATGACTTGGAAAAAATACTTTAAATCATAATAAGTCTGTGCTATAAACATAGTTTTCTCCTAGCTTTTTTCTTTTTTTCCCTAGCTTTTTTAATAACACTTTTAAAAATCTTGCGTTTTTTTCCTTCCATATTTTTTGAAGAAATCACACAAATTCCCTGATACTTTTTTGCCAAAGGTGCAAATCATTTAATTTGCTTGCCTTTTTTCTGCAAAGACTGAATACAGGAATTAATTCTACATTCAGCTCTGAAAAATTAGCAGCAATTCTTAGTTAGGAAGCAGAAAAGGGAAAAAAGAGTCTGCTCTGTTGTTAGTCATCCATGATCCTGTCACTCAATGCTGTGGCGGCATAGGGTCTGCTTCCTGTTAACAAGATATGTTTACAGCATCAGCATTGGGCTCCCACCGTCTGTGTATTTGTGCATTTATACTCCTTGTCACTCCTTAGGATTGATGCATCCACATGTCCATTAACTATTAACTAATCAGAAACTGCCATCTTTGGGGAGACAGATAGTGACAGGGACCCTGGTCCTCCTTAGGACTCAGTGGCTGAGGCAGGCCTTCCTTTGTTATGGAGCCAAAATGGTGCCCAGTGGCAGGATGCTGTGTCTAACCATTAACTAGATGCTTGGCACATGAGCTTACTACCGAGGTGACAGATCACAATGTCCCCCAGAAACTTAGGCTGGAGAAATATTAACCCCATCTCAGCTGGGGCTCTTCCTCTATCGTCCTGCAGATAAAGAGAGAGATGCTGATCCTTCCATCACCATCAGCTCCTGCCTCCTCCTACTCATCCACTCTCTGTGTTTGTGTCTCTTCTGGCACCACTGACAGTGGCGTCTTGTGAAGGAGGAAGAGATTGATATGATGAGAGGTAGATGTGCTGCTTCCTGCCTCTGGACGAGAAAAAAAAAGATAATTTATGGACTCATCACTTTGCTGGTCGTGAATTTTTTCTAACAAAGAATAACTCTCAAAGAAATTATCATTATGAACGAATCCAGAAGTATGATTGAAGTTGAACAATCACTTAAACAGTCGCAGAGCTGGTACAATCAAGGGCTTTAATTTATGTAGCAGATTCTCTTCATTTGTGATCTCCTGCAGCACCTGTGCTGTACACAGTCATTTTTAATGTGACCGTGCTTCTGTTCATATGGCCCATTCACTGTGCCCTCAAACATTGTAGGTCTCCCTGTGTTTAACACCTCTGAAATATTTCCTCCCTTCTTCCACGAGAAGTTAAAAGGGTGACAGATTTAGCTGTTGCCTCCATCATTAAATCCTGTACCCCTTCATAAAGTCAGCAGACCTCCACGGTGTCTCGGGCCCGCGCCGTAATGGCCGCTCATGGTCCAAATGGACTGAAGAGCTTTCATGTGTCCTGAACAGTCTACTCCTCTCATTACAGCCCATAGTGGTCTCACATCAAACAGCCTCATTATTTTCATCGAGGGAGGAAGCGCACATGTGTGACGAGTTGGAGCTACAAAGTGTCTACCAAGTTCAAATAAAATCTGCACTTTGTGGTTATGCTATGCAAGCAAAATGTTGCAGAGATTAAAATGTTTCTCCAGACTGGTGACATGGGGGCTTTAAGTCACTGGTATCACTCATATTTATATAGAATTTGGCATGTGAAATCAGGAGCTCTAATATTTTAGCTTCTTCATCAGCAAAACTGCAGAAATCTGCTTCATGCATGCCCAGCCATTACAGTATTAAATACAGTGATTATGATGAACAAGATTAACATTCAGCACCTCTGAATATCCTCTATCATAAATGGCTTTTCACAATCTGATCATTAAAGCGCTGCAAAAATGTTTTGATATCAGTGAGACCATCATATCAGCCCTCAGCTGAATTATGACTATTTATAGTTTTAAAGCATTTTCCAGCATTTACATAAAAAGCCTCTATTACTCGCCTAATTTAATATTAGCTGACAACAATTTGACAAGGCAAGATCAAAGGTTAAGCTAACACACAATGGCTGTTAACTCTATTAACATGGAAATGAATGCAACAACTCAATAGCCTGTTGTCATACCTACAGTGAACAGCCTAAATAAGTTGCAGTGAAAAATCACAAGGGCCGTACTTGATAAGACATACTCGTGTTACTATGGCAACATCCATGGCTCAAGCAAAGAATGCAGAGATCTGGATAATCGTTGTCATTGTGATACATGTTTTTTTTGTTGTTGTTTTTTTTGCTGTAAGACCTGTGTATTACTATGTTAGAACATTAATGCGTTTGCAGTCAGAAAGATCAGTTTCCCTTCAGGAATCATCTCAACATTGACTGTACATACACTGAGCTGCCTGCAACACAAAAGCCTCTGTCCATCATTACATCTCCATCCTCAAGATTAATATACTCCTTTAATATATTATTATACTCCTTCCTCCACATATTGTGTACATTACACTAATCAAAATGACAATATTGTGACAGTTTCTATGAATGAAATAAGATGACGTTTTTTTGGCAAAACACATGTAACATTTGTTTAACATTCTGCAAAAATTCTATTATTCGGCAGAGTTTAAGATGTATAAAGTGAAGATTAATGTATTCTTTTTTTCTCTTTTTTAACATGCACATATTCTTAAGATAGAGCATTTTTTGAAGTGTTTGCAGGTGTATCAGTAGGCCGGTGGTTTTTCTTTTAAATGAGAGACCAGTATGGAAACAGATCACTCAACACATTGTGAACTGTTTGATTTGCTAATGTTTTCATTTGACAAATACATACAAACAGTCAGCCAATAAAACATCTGATCGGATATTTTAGTGAAAATGAAAACTGGCGCTTTCTGCAACACCTTCAATGGCCTTTGAACCAAACCACACCATTGAAAATGCTTTTAAATATACATTAGCATCAGTGGAGAGATTAGATTATAAATCATCAGTAGCTGGTGCCATAGTCATACCATTTTTGCAGAATACTGATACATTTGTGAAGTGCCAACTGTAAGTAATAAGGCTAAAATTACTCGAATAATTCTTCAATTGATTTCCAAATGTTTTACATCAAGTCATGTGGCCTCTGGCTCCAGAGTGTCCGCGCACACTCGTTTTCAGAGCCGGACTGCTTGATGATAAACTGTACACTTACAGTGGAGTTATATTGTTGTGCAGTAAGTGCGATAATGATTTCCAAGCTGTTAGCCTGCAGTTTCATCACATTTTGGACCTTTAATGAGTATAATTGGCACTTGAGGTGATATATTGATATTGGCCGAGCTCCCACAGGCTTGTATGTTGTTTTATTGTGTTACTGTGAGTGAATACAGGCGGCAAAAGCCCATTTGACTTAGTGATGTAGCAAGAATTCCTCTTCCTTTGAGGAAGCCAGGCTGGGCTGTCATTATGTGTTGTGTGAGGTCTCTGATCAGTGAGTGGATATCACTGTGACATTTCTCTCCAGTGTTTGTAGAATATTTGACAGCAGTCAGCTCCTGTAAACACATTACTCTGTTCAGCTAATCAGTTTCCAGCATTAAGCCGTTTTTTTAAAATAATAGAAATACAGGCTGATAAAAAGGTAACAACCATCCATCAAGACACAATGTCTGCACACACTTACAGACATTTCTGATATATGATTTGATCTTATTCTAAAAAAGTACAGTAACATTTGTCTCAGTAACTGTTACAATGTGTATCAGTTAATCCGTGTATATTACTGGTGCCCCCTGCTGTTCAAAGCTTTAACTGCCTTCTCTCTCCTTTTTTTTTATCATGGTGTTGTTCCTAAATCAGACAGCCGTAGCTTATTTATGTGTTTAAAGGTGGGTTATTAAGTCTAACATGACCTATTGAATAAAGTCAGTCTTAAAGTTAAATAGAGAGGTTCATCTTTCATTTGAGAATATGATGATAACTACCTCGGGAGGGTAAGTATTGCCCCAAAATGTTTAATTAAAGGTGTCCCTTTAAGATGAGTTAAATGTGATCACCTCAGTTGCTTCTTTGTGTCTCTGCCCTCCACTGATTTTACATTTACATCACTTAAAAGCAAAAGTGTTGAATGTTGATCGTCATACGTAAAAATAATAATAAGAGGCTTTTTCTCTCTTCCTCTCATTCTTCTTCTCCTTTTCACCCCCACCTTTTCAAAAAAATCATTGCAGCCAAAATAAAATAAACTCCGGGCAAAACGTTTTCATTGTACAAAAATGTCAGACATGTGTTGTGGTTGCTAAGCAAACAGTGACTAATAATATCTACATGGAAGAGGTTTGCATTAGTGCAGCAAGCCAAAGCACAGCATGTCTCCGTCTCTACCAATCTAAAAACAATGAAGGTTCACCACACTGTAATTACCAGACAATGAGTTTGTCAGTCACGTCTCATAAATATGAATAAGGAGGGATGGATAAAGGTGTTCGGTCTAAATTTGCCACGGTTTTTGACGTGAGAACGAGAAAACGGCCTAGCATCATATTCATCCTATCAAAATCTCCCGAAGGAGAGAGTTTTTAAGCTTTTGTGTGTCAGTCTTTCCCTGTCATGACTGGATGAGTGCGGCATGTAGAGGGCGTAGAGGGGTAGAGATTGATGTAACAGGTTTGGGTTTTTACTTTTTTTTTTTTTAAATTATGAAAGGGGTTATAATTTTTTTAGAAACAGCCTGAAGGTGTCAGCTGTTAACTGTGTAATGTGAAAGAATATAGCAGACAGAATAGCCTTATAAATCACAAACATACATCTGTGGTTGTTTTATCGTCTAGTTTATTTAAATACTAATGGCATATATGAAAAGCACCACTTATACTGCTGCATATTCGTCACTTAGCATCTATGGAGAGTGCACTTAATGCCACCAGAGTAGGCTCCATCACAACCAGCGTTCTACATTTACATTTCAAATGAACAATATTAAAGGTTATTTTCTCATCAGAAACCATAATCATCAATTAATCTTTATTTAGTCATGGAATAAACCTCCAGCTCATTACGCTGTGTGTCTGGCTCCTTGTTTAATGGATATGTTGCTGTACATTAAGAACAGCTTAGACAGTGCTAGGAACAACATAAGCTATAACAAATCCCCCCTGGCTGCCCAGAGATGACTAAAAAAACACAGCTGAATGGGTTCATGCTGTTATCAGATACTGGTTTGATAACAGCAGGTGTAGTAAAAAAAAATAAAATGAAATAAAAAATCAAAGCAGACAAACGTGCAACAAACTTAGTATTCTTATACTGCCTATTAAATGAAATTAAAATTCTGATTATTATGTAGAGAATTGATTTTGCATGTTGGCTAAATAAATATTATTTAAAGGTCAAATGTGTATGATTTTGTGACATGCAGAGGTGAGGTTGCAGGACTGAAACGTCTTCTATCTGCCATGCATGTTGGGGAACCATGGTGGCTGATGTGAAAATGCGAATGACCTTATCTAGAGCGAGCATTTGATTTGTCCTTGCTGGACTACTGTAGAACAACATGGAAGACTCCTGTAGTGAGTTTCTATAGTTACATTGTTCTTCAGTCCAGACACTCTTGCAGTCTAGTAACGTACTACGGCAGAAATGGCATAGCTCTCATGTCATTCAGTTGTTTTGTTGAGGATATTTCTTTTGAATCTAATTCTGCAATGCTTTAATTCTTTCATTAATGTGCAAATATGCAAATAAATTCATGGTGTCATCTGATGACTTTTTGCAACTTTTGGGGCTAGTGCTAAGCTCTCAGGGGCGTAGTGCCAAAATGTGGGCTCTATAGATAAGGAGTCTCAGTGGGCTCCCTGTCCCTCCTCTCTTGATCTATGCCTTTCTCGTGCATCTTTTTACCTTATAATTGTTATTATTGTTATTGTTATTATTATTACTTTATTATTTTTACAATGTTGCTTTCCTTTTTTCCCCATTTCATTCTTTCTTTTCTTTCTTGGAACCCAGATTTCCCTTTCTTGGGGAAAGACATGACAGTGTACGTTGGTCCTCTTCAAACATAAGCAGTCACTCTCTGTTCCTAGCTGTATGTACAGATGAATTCTAGTGCAGGGGTGGACTAAACCATTTTGTGCCTTAATGGATGAGAGGGGCCTCGGAGAGCTTCTGTTTTTTAAAAAATTTTTTATACAAAGTTCAGTCTTTTAGCCAGGTTATTTCAATTTAGTTTTGGCAGTAATTACTAAGAAATAACACAAAATTGTGAACAAAACCCCACTTTTCAAGGGTCCTCCACACGCTTGGGTCCTGGGTAATCAGTCCCACTTTTCAACAATACTTCTGGGTACGTTCATTGGAAAGAATTAGTGCTCTTAAGTACTGCACACCCTTTAACTGGTATTCAACACTCCCCCCCAACCTGACATTACTAATCACAACACTGACAAATGCCATATGTATATACACAGAGGATGAACATATAACTAACGATTTTCAAAATGCCAAAGTTTTAATTTTACAGGAGCAACAAAACATCAGATTTGTGTACGTGTGTGTTTCCTGTGCATACACATTGACATTTAAAAAGAATAATTTTAGAGCAAAAAAAATCCATCTCTATAACATCAGCATGCTACTAACTGCATGACCACAGAACTATATTTTCCACAGTAAGAAAAGCTTTAAAATGAATTCTCGTCTGCTGTAAAGAACATAGTGTAGCTTTGATCTCCTGTGAGTTTTACTGAGAAAATTAGAGAGGAAAATGTTGACATTTGGCATGAGTAATTTGTCAGGTGCAGGAGTGTGATGAATTATGGACCATTTGACACCTTAATGTTCTGTGTACTGAAGGCAAAAAGGGTTAGACTTTTTAATTGCGATTTCAAAATTAAGCCAGGGCTTTTACATTTTAGACATCACTGTGAAATGAGGAGGGAAAAACTCTCAGTTTACTGAACAGATTTTATCAGTTCATTTGGCATCCTGATGTAGAACACCATAACAAAATGTGTTTTTGTCTGTCACTGCAGGTGACAACTTGTACTTCATTGTGTTTGTTTCACTTTGTGTTGAAAACTGTAATTCTGTTGTGTGTTGCAATGGTAATGATGCAGAGATTTTGTTTAACTTGTTCTAATTTATGACGCGACTGTTTAAAGCTTTGAGCTTGTTCTGTTTACAGCAAAACTGTTACCAGTTTACATACCGAATCTGAAAAAAGAATGCTTTATGAAACACAGTTGTGTGTTTAAAAAGCCTGTACTTAATCCTAAATATATCAAGGTCACCCAGGAGAGACAATTGTGCGTTGCACAGTAAGATTGATGATATACAGTATATTATACCTCATACCATATCAATTCATCACATATAGCGGGAACATTATGGAGACAGTGTGGGAAGTGTTAACTTATGTATTTCAGTTGTTAAATTATGATATGTGCATTCACAGTATTTCCAAATGGCAGTGTGTACATGGTGTACTTCTTGTCTTTGACCAGTAAGTGGTGCCTGAGCTCCTATATGGGATTTCTGGAGAACCTGCAGCTCTCTCTCTCTCTCTCTCTCTCTCTCTCTCTCTCTCTCTCTCTCTCTCTCTCTCTCTCTGTCTCTCTGTCTCTCTCACACACACACAAACACAAATTTTAAGATAAAATCAAATCAAACCTTACCCTGTACGTTCACTCCAATTTCTCCAGCTTCATCTTGTTTAAGCTAAAAATTACCATATAAATAGGAAGATTTTGTGTTTTCCACCCTGATCTATGTCAAATCAGACATTAATACATTATAGAAAACTACTTGCCGTAGTTGAAATAATAATGATAATTATTATTATTATTATAAACAGTAATAAGTTAGATTTATATAGCGCCTTTCAAGAAACCCAAGGACGCTTTACACAATTGAATAAAAAATGTAACACAAACTAACAAACAAACATGTGTTGACTTCTTTTGCCCAAACACAGCCTTTTAGTCAGGCATTATCAGAAGTGTTGCACATTTTCAAACTCATGCCTCCGGTTTGCTCCTCAGACAAGATATGCTCATCCAAATACTGTATTATGCCACCTTTGGGGACCAATTAACATCACATGTGTGACGCTGTGTTTAATAACAGGAGTGCAATTTGACAAAAGGGACTGATACTAAGTGAGATTTAGGATTTCTCAATCAAGTCATTGTTTTCACTGTTTTAGCATGCTGTTTCACCATGCAAAAATATTTTTTGTTGGTTCACACCAATTTAAAGGAGCACTTCACCCACAATTTGGTGTACCAATTCGTCGTGCTGTGTTAGCTTGAATTCAAGAAGAAAACTTTTTTTTCCCCGAATGCCTCTGATAAAAACTGTGAATATATTTATGTATTTATTTAATGGGCACCACATTCAAAAAAACTTGTTTCTTGCTTTTTTTTCCTAAAAAAATATTATTTAAAACTGAACTAAAAGTTAAACATATCTATGCTCTCTTCAAAGCCAGATGACAATACTAAGGTTTTTATGGACAATGCAAGTGTTTGGAAAGTACAGAGCAAAGGACAGGATAAATGAGTTTGTAAACGGATGTTTTGATATAGTTTTGCTTTTGTTAAATGTGGTCCCCAATCAGTCTGTAGTAGCCAGAATATGTATTTGGCCTGTGTTTTTTTTTATTAATTGTTTAGTTTGCATGCTTCTTTTGGTTAATTTCAGTTGCAGTAATCTGTCATGAATGAAGCATGCATTTGTTTGAACATGTCACAGTCAAGAGCCTTTTGAGCCTCTTAGTGGCAATTTTACATTGTTAGTTGTCACTTCACAATCAGTAAATCAATATTTTTGCCATTTTCTGCTGAGGCATGTGAGAAAAACAAAGCTTTCTTTACAAATAACTAATGACTCAAATGGTCATCTTGCTGATGAGGTATTTCTTTAAAGAACTGCAATGAAAATTCAGTTCTGCAGGCACACTACACACCCTATATTAAGGTTTTGTTCACTGGAAGGTTGGTTGCTTTACATACGTAATCCTAATTGTTGCATCACTGCAGCAACACTGAGGCCTGGTGAACCAACCAGTCAAACTCAAGGATTACATTTGCATCATACAGTAGTAGCACAGAAATTAAATTTAAAATGATATAAGCTAAAAAGTGGATAACAAATGAAAATAGTAGTTGCTGTAAATACACAGCTATTTTTAAGCACTGAGTTAGAAAACATCCTCAGGCTGTGACGCATGGGACCAAAACATCAGCTGGAGAATGAAGCACTGGAAGCAGATTTGTAGTTTTGTTCCTATTTTTTTCTCATTTCTGTCACCACACAGAGACTGGATGTATGATTAATTGCCACAGTTATGACCTGCATACTAACACCCAGCATACAAAGGTCCAGAGTGCTCTCAAACTTTGGGAATTAAAGAACACAACTGATACCATATCTAAGTATCTTGTAGATATTTTGTTTTTGCTCTGTATTCAATTGATTAAAATGAAACATCTAAGACTAAGAAAGACCTTTCGCTCTCAAATTTTGTTCACAGATTTGTTTAAATCAGTTTTAGTGAGTACTTGCACCTTTACTAAGAGAATCTATCCACCTGACAGGTGTGGCATTTCAAGATGCTGATTAAACAGCATCATTACTCCACTGGTGTATGACAGTGTGCTCCAATTCCTGCCAATATCTGGCAACTTCACACAGCCATTAAAGAGGAGTGGGGTAACATTTAACAACCTGATCAGCTCTATGTGATGGAGATGTGCTGTACTGCACAAGGCACTGGTGGTCTCAGCAGATACTGATGGATTATTTGCAATACCTGTGACCAAAAAATGCATTTCTGTAGCCCTGGTCATGTAGATTCCTTAGCTGCGAGTGGTCTTTTATTGTAGCCATCCCAAGGCACAAATGTGTAGTAATGATGCTGTTTAACCTTTTGAGATCTGGTCAACTTGGCCTCATTTCTTTCAAAAAGACGAGAAGAGGGCATTGAGAAGCTTAAGAAGAAAAATGGCCAATAAATAAATAAAATGTAAAAAAAAAAAAAAAAAAAAAAATCTGAAAATTAACAAAAATAAATAAATAATTGGAAAAAAAATACCAAAAATACAATAAGTACATTTAAATACAGTTCTCTGGACATATTCCCTTTTTCATTTTAGTTTATTTTTATTTTTAATATTTCTTAGGTCAACATATTTCTTGACATTTGTAGAACATTTCTTGCCATGTTGCTCATTGCATTTTGTCCCATGTTTTTGAAAAACAAAAAACAAAAACAAAAAAACACTTTGCTTGGGGTTCAAAGTTTTGATTACTTGTGAGAGACAATGAAAGCAGCACAAGAAAAGCGATGTGTATTGACTTGAGTATGCTCTTGGGTACTTTTGCACCACATTTTATCCTTTAATCAACCCACATGTGGCCACAGTTTGACCGTCTTGTTTTAAAGTGACAAATCCTTGCTCATTCTAAACAAACCTTATGTAAATCAAACAGTGCTAAGACTGAAATTGACCCTCTTAACCACCATCTATTTAGCCGAGGTGGACCTCCAAGAACAAACCCCACTGGGGGCCCATAGATTGCATGACTCCTCATGTCCTCCATTGTTTCTGTGAAACATATTGTTGGGATGACTGACGGGATGCTAAACAGTAAAAGCGATACATGACACATGGAATGATGTTTCACAATCCCACCCTGTACTTGATTGCCATTGATTTACAAAGGGAAGCAGCAGCTGGCAGGACCAAATTGTCCTAACAGCTTGCAATGCTGAGCTGGATGAATGGGATATACTGTCTGTCTGTCTCCACACCCACAGCCTCACAGGTACAGTATCCTCTCCTCAATCAGAATGGGAGGGATGCATTTTTTATGATTCATGTTTTTGCATCTGTTAGAGCATTCTCTCTCTCCCCTCCCTCCTCTCTCCTCCCTCCTCTCTCTGCCTCTCCTCCCTGGTCGTCCTCTGCAGGCCTGCTGCTCTCTGCTGCAGAGAGGGGCTGCGTGACGTCAGTGAAGGCTGGAGCGGTTCCTTGGTTGAAGCGGAAAAAAAATGGGGAGAAGATTGCGAGGTGAGTGAGACGCACATTTCTTTCGTTTTCTAACCCCTGTCCTCCGTCACATTTGTGTCGCTGCGCGTGTCTTTCCGAGCGTATGTTTGCAATGATCGTTTCATTGACGCCGCTGCTCCTGTGCAGCAACAAATTTATGCAACGCGTCCGGTCCACCGATGAGCCAGTGCTGCTGTGAAACAGGAGAAAATCGGGTGCATGCCAGCCTGTCGCCCTTTCCCTCCGAGAGGGCACAGCTGCTGCCATCAGCATCGGCGTGCGTTAACCTGACTTCAGGCCCGGTTTGTGCAATTTTGAAGTCGTTACGGTAGCGTTCATTGCTAACATGATGACATTTGGTGATGCCGCTCGTCCACACCCACATGATATGCTGCTTATGATTGATCCATGTGCAGTGCAGATATGAGGATCAGTGTTTGTGTTTTTTTTAGCGCTGCATGTGTCAGTGTGTACTGTCACGTCGTTTAGCTGTTGTCAATCGAGAGCCTGAATTAACAGGAGACTTTGACCGGCCTGTTTGGCCTGGATGTGTGTGGGGATTGTACCTGCTGTTGCTGTATGTAGAAATATGAAAGTGAGCTCCATTACAAGTTGAACGTGTCTGCTTTAAGAGTGCACACACAGTTGTTCGTTTTAGTGTATGAATGCGGCATTATTTCCATTACGCATGAAATACATGCATTTGTTATTTTCTTGCAGCCATGTTCACAGACTAGAGCTTTCACGCATTTAAAAAAATCCTCTGAGCAAACTTGGATTCAGGACACTGAAATCATGACGGTAATATTCACACTCTGATAATAATATTTCCATGGGACACCTCAAACTCTCCTGAGCAGCACACTGCTGAAGTGACAAACAGCCAGGACTGCTGGAGTTTGGGAAACTGTCATGTGACTACAGTGCATGAGGAATCTGACTCAGAGTCAGTGGGCTGTGGCCTATATGCTGCTGTGTTTGTAAATCAGATGTGACAAAAGTTGGAGCAGCCATGCTGAAAAGAGGAGGGATAACTACAAGAGTAAAAGCTGGGAATACAATTGTTTTATGGGATTTTATTTGGAGTAAGATTAACTTTCCTAAGATAACTGAGCTAATGTGTTTAGTATCTGCACTGCAGCAGTACACAACATGCACACACATGCTACATGTATGTGTGCAGGCCCCATGACTTCTTCATTCAGTGGTCTGAGACAGATTTTGTCACAGCATACCTGCAGTTTTCCACCGTCTCGTAAATATCATGGCAAGAATTTATGATGCAGAATATTTTACTGTCTATTGTGCAGTTCTTAGCATTGAATATTCCTACTGGTGTGTGTGGTTGTGTTACTTTGTGTGTGTGTGTGTGTGTGTGTGTGTGTGTGTGTGTGTTTTCATTCAGTATGCATGTATGCATGGCTCTCAGAACTGTGACAGTAAATCTCGTATTCATTACCCACGATCCCACAGCAGATAGAAAAACTCTGTTGTTAGAAAACTCATGAATGTATGTTTACAGTGCCGCTTTGGGACAGTAAGGAAACTTTTGTTGATATTTCTACTTATTCACACCACATAATATACTTTCTGCATCTTTCTTATGCTCATACCCACCCACTCACACACCAGCTGTGTGACTGACGGTTACCTCTCTGGATGTGAGGTTCATAGATCAGACAGGGAAGCAGATCTACCTGTCAGGATGCTGTCAGTCACTTCATATACAAGCTAGCAGCGTTCACACTAAAATTCACATATCACCGGTATTTCAGTGCACGTCCCAATGTTAAGACACTGAGCAGGGTTCAACATGAATGTTATTTTTTACTTGTTCAATCAGGCAAGTGGGTCAGAAATCTACTTGCCCAAAGTCAAATTTTACTTGCCGCTATATAAATAGTTTTTATTAATTAGTGGAAAATAACAACAAAGACTAAGGAGGTGGTGGACTGATGCCAGCCCTCTTGCTGCTTTGCAAGTGAAATACTGTTGTCTCTTGTTATGGCACTCCAGCAATATTTTTTGGAAACTTGATGTACCTTTGTAAAATGAACCCATTTTATCCATTTTGCTCTCAAAAGTTGCAGCCGATGATACATAGTAAGAGTCTCACCCACATCCTCTAACACCACCAAACTTAACTCCTGTTTCTCGGATAGTTTATTTGAAAGGCTGGCTTGCGCTTCAGCTCATAAACTTTGTCTTTCGCCGCCACCATTGTCTCGCAACTGCCTGATCAGCACCTGCAACCCTGATGAAGAGATGAACACTCTTTAGCTGCTTCCATTATCAGCACAGTACAAAACAACATATTTAATTATTTTTTTTGTTATTACTTACCTGATTGGACAAGTGAGTTTGCTCGATTTACTAGCCCAACATGGCATTTTACATGACGCAGGACAATGGGGCAGTAATAGTCTACATATTCCATGAAAACACCAAAAAAACTAAAACTTCATGACTTCCTTACCTTCTCCAAGCTTATCGCATCTGATGAAAATCTTAATTTTTAAGATAAAGGGTCACAAATAGTATCATTTAATAAAAAAGGCTGAATAGTAGGATCATGGACAAAAGAAAATAGTGAAAAGAATCCTTCAGCTTCCTGGCACCAAAGTCAATGTCTTTGAATTCTTGTTTTGTCTGACCAACAGTCCAAAATCCAAAGATATTTAGGTATAAAACAGAGAAAAGTAGTAAATCCTCATATTAGAGAACCAGAGAATGTTTCCTCACTTTAAAGAAAAATATGGACTATCACCAGCTTTATCTATCATACAAAAGCCCTCTCTCCCCCGACAAATCCAGACTAGTTTTCAGTTTTGTGTCTAATTTGAAACTTGTTATTTCACTGTAGTTTCATGTCCTAAGTGCCCATTCTCTTGTGATCAAGTTTCCCTTTAGCTAATCATTAATTTACAGCTCACTATGTCTCAGGATCCACATCCTTTATAACAAGACAGTGTTTGTGCCCATGCACAGCTGGCTCAGGCATCTCTGGGCCGCTCTGTTATTGTTGCAGCTGCCTGCAAAATGGTGTTCATCCAACCATCACTTAGAGATCAAGGATCAGGCTCATGATTCTGGCCTTCGGGCATTTAAACTTTCTCTGACAGCTTGTGACGGCCAAAGACTGAACGTGGAAAAATACTGATACTAATGTGTAAATTGCTACCATGCAATATTTACTGACTCTTTTTTATTGGTTCAAAAGGGTTTAAAACTGATTAATTGATTGATTGATTGAATAATGACAAAAGCCTCATGATTGACGTTATCAAATTCTATTATGTGGTCTCTCGTTTGTCCTATTCTTGCTAGACAGAGTGCCATATGTGAGTCCAGCTGAAATGGGAAATATTTAATATGCACTGATTCCCTCACTCGTCTACCAGCAACTTGAATATCTTGTCAACACAGGCTCAGGATTAATGAGTATAAGAGGACCTCAGAGACAGTCGAAATGCGGCCACAAATCACAGAGGCCATTTTCTGCATCGTTTCCCACACACGTCTTCTACAGAAGCTACGTCCCCAGTCTTGTTTAGGCTAGCACAGGGGGCTTAACGTACGTACATTAGAAGCTTGCTCGTGTTCTTTTAAGAGGATATAAGATACAGAGTATCTTATCCAGCTCTGACTGGATTAGATAATGTCACCCAAAGCACTCCTTACCCCACGCTTACAAATGGGTAAGCATAGATTAGAGAGCTACCTGCATAGCCAACAGTGGCTGAGATTAATGCCACTAAATGCTTGGTAAACACTTGGTATCGCTTATTAATGGATCTTATTACCTGCTGAGGAAACTGTAAGATGCATTATTTTTTATACTCCTTGATTTATGAGCTGATATTCATCTAATCTCCCCTCCTTGTTTGTTGAAATAAGAAAGCTGATTGTAAAGAGAGCTACCTGCAAACATACTCAAAAATGAACCCATGCTGTAGGTCTTCATGCTTGCCAATATACATAGTGGTCGAAGCAGGAGGCAGTGCTGTTGGTGTGTTTAACAGCATCCTCCTGGCATGCATTAGTGATGTATGTATACTGGAGGGTAATTGTTTCTGCGAACAGTCGTTTGGATCAATAGTAGACGGTGGTGAGCTGGGGAATGAGTCTGTCCATCAGCTTGCATTTGTGAAAGTCAGTCCATCTCACTCGCTGTCCGAGCCTCGTCCTGACCTGCACTCCCATAATGACGCTCACTCAATGTCACTGCAGTGAGAGCTTTGCAGCTTTAGCTTTCTTTTTGTTTTCAGTCTCACATGTGGCAGCAGAAGGTTAATACCGCTTCAGTCTCCCTTTGTCTGGCTGCATTAATGAAAAAATGGTAATCGACAGATAGCTACTATACATTTGTCATTAACAACTTTCCTCAACAGCTACAAAGCTCCTTTCATTGAAAACCATACTGGAAAAAGTTGCTGTGGGATTAGCAAATTATGTAATCACAACATCAGTTTTACACTTACAATATAAAGCAATGGCTCTTTGGCTGCAGAGTGCAAGTTGGCATTATACATTTCTGCGAGCCACGGATACGTTACATTTGTACATTTTTATGTAGCAGATAGGTTGAAACTTAGGTTGAAAGTAATGCTATGGTTAACTTGTGGTTAGGTTTAGGCACAAAAACACTTGCTTGTTGTTTGGAAAAGATCATGTTTTGGCTTAAAATATTCAGCTTTAGTGGCACAGTTCCTCCTGGAAATGCAGAAACATCTAGATAAAGTAACAACCACTTCAGGTGCCTAAAAGGCCACTTGTACGACAGCGACAGGTCCCCTAAGCACAACCGGTTTTGTTGTTTGTTGGTCTGGAACAGTAGTGTGCAGGCGTCTCGCTTAGGTGACATGCCATCCACCTTCCCCTCCACCTCCCGATAAAAAAATAGTCAGGTCATATATGTTGACGATACATAAGAAACGTACAAATGTAACATATTTGTGGTTTGCAGAAATGTACAATGACAACATTTTCTTCTGGCAACTTGGCCTGAGCCTGTAACTTTGAACTTTCAGTGAGGGATTTTATTCAGCCACTTACCCTTCAAGTTGATTTGGTTACTACATTCTGTAGTTACAGAGCAACATTATCGTTAATGTGGAATACTGTTTGTGTCCACGTGATCAGTGTAAGTCCACATTTCTCTCTTTTAGCTCAGTTTTGGTCTCTACCAGCTCCTGATGGAAATATGTCTTCTTAGCAGCCTTATGTTGCAATATGTTAACTCTCTAGTCTTTGGCACCTCTGTGTTGGCCTCATTTTTCAGTTCTGGAGGTTGCTGCTTGTTATTATGAAAATACTGAAGCCACTTTAAATTTCTATGATTTTGACAACAGCTGCAACTGACCATCATTTTAGTGTTGCATCAGGCTTGTTTGTAGCCTTAATGTTGCTTTTAAGCCAGTTTATATGCATCCATTTAGATTTTGTCTGCTAAGGTTAGACAGACCCAAAAATGTCCAATAAGCCCAAAGTTTATCCTTTATGTTATTTAACCCTTTTAACAATATGTTTTACCATTACAGTAGATAAGACTAACTAACTGAATCTGCTGGTTAATGCTGATTCTTAGATGGTTAAATAGAAGTTATGGGGTTAATTTTGTTGGTTATTTTGTGTTCATTGCTTTGGATTTTTTACAGATATTAAGTATGGTATATCTGCCATGTGTTCAAGTTTTCCCCTTCAAGTATCTAAAAGCAGGTTTATAAAAGAAAGGGAGTGTCAGGGTAACATTGTCACACAAGATGAAATGTTTTGGTCTGGTCATCTTCAAAAAGGTAGGTCTCTGTATAAAATCCAATGTGTGCTGAGACCTTTTCAACATAAGTGGTTAGGTTTGCCCTCTGCTGTCAGGTGAGGAGCCCCAGGTAGTGAGATTGTCCTGTCATGGGAGTCCCATGGCTTTTCTCAGGACTAACACACTTTGACATGCTCATGTAGGAGCCTATAAGGCAGCTTTTACTAAACCTCTCCTTCAGTTTCTAAAGGAGTCCATATAATGCAGCCTGTCCGGGGAACATGTCAAGGCTCTGAAGGGTTCTCGTCCAAGTCAACTGCTGTCAGAAAGCTTGCAGTCTATCGCATATTTAGGTGCTATCATATGCTATGCAGACCAAACTAGGGTTGGGTAATGTAAATTATTTTCTTTATTTACTTGGATATTCAGTTTTATCATGACATTGGCTGTTAAAATGTGGGAGTGTGTGGAGCACAATATACATGACAAATACAAGCTATAAAAACAGCTCCAGTGTTGAGGTGTAGGCTGATGCTCGTGTCACACCTCTCGTACTGTCTTTGGCACCTCCAGTTTGATATACGGTAGCTTCCTGCTAAACTGCTAGTCAGAGTTCAGCTCCGCAGCATCTCTGGGTGAAGCTTTGCAGAGGAGTGGCATGACTGCTATGATACACCTTGACTCACTCTGCTCCTCACACCTCCGAGCAAAACAAATCTTTATCAGAGAGCACAGGCGCGCAGTATTAGACCTCACCTGACTGTGAGGAGCTCCAGAGCCTCCTGGCCTCCGAAGCTGATCGACATTTTGCTTTTCACTGTTGAGTTTTACCATTTATGAATGACTTCGGACCAAGTTGATCAGGTGATGTTCATCCTTTGGTGCTGAACTTAACAGTCGCATCATTAGTGTAGCCTGAGGGCCAGCTGATGTTTTATGCACATGGTGCAGAGTTTAAGAATTCAGGTGCAATGACTGCAGCGCAGACTGCAGTATTTTCACATAGATAGTGAAAAGAGTTTGAATAAAATAATTTATTGGCATTACTGGGGTTATTGTGCCAATATTCCTCTGGTAGTGTCAGCTGATGATGGTGTTGTAAAAGCCTTGCTTTTCAAATGTAAGCACAGTTTCATCAGACACCCACGTCAAGGACGGATCCTGTTCCTATTAAACACATGAATGGACATTAATTCTTATCAGCGATACCAAAAATATAACCCATTAGGAAATTTGGGGCAGCTAAGGGGCAGCTTTTTAAGGCACGAGTTCAGTGCTGTGCCTAAACCAACACAATGCTTCCTTTTAGTAATAGTCATGTCATTAGCTCATTGGGTCTCCTATATTGGTTACAGTGATGGCCTAATTCAAGTGATGCTTAAATAATCTACACCTCTTCAATAAGTAGTGGCCTTTGAAGACTACGCAAAACCATCTGCTTCTCAATGATTTGAAAAACAAACAGAAGCACAACACAAACCAAAGAGAAACATTTAAACTAAAACTTCAAAGTTGTTCAACCTACATATTCATTTTCTTTATTGTTTATAGTGCCAACAGCTTCTCAACACATTGGAAACCAAGTTAATTTAAAGAATTCTTTACCTGCAAAATGACTATTTGTATATCAGTTATTCACTAAGCTTTGTTTTGCATACGTCCAGGGTAAGTGAAGAATCCACAGAGGTGAATATTCTTCATGAATTGATGTCGTTGGGGACCGCGTTATACAACAGCACAACTACATCAAAACATCAGTTGACAATCTGTCACACAGTATAATCCAGGTCTCATTTATCCAGTCTTATGATCAGTACTTCTCAAACACATGCGTTTTACTAAAACCGTTACAGTATAAACCACTAAAATACACCTTTGAGTAGTGCACATATTTGGGAAGCACTGAGCATACAGCTGGATAAATGAGACTTGGATTATACTGCATGAGTTGTTTGGTGGTTTGTTAAGTGATGTTTTGATATTGTTTGGCTGTTTTATTTTTGTATTCTCCATTCACCGCAGAGGCATTCCAGAAACATTTATACACAAAGCTAAATAATGGCATACAATTTCTTTTTGCAGATGACATAGTTCCTTTAGATCCAATAAATAAAGAATTTATCACAAAATGCTAAATGATTAAAAAAGCATCAGGTCTGTAGATTACATGTCCTTTCCACTTTTTAGCCACGGGTGGTGTAAGAAAAAAAACTTTTAAGAGGACTGCATGACTAGAAAGAGACTTAAAAAGAGAGTGACCTTGTAAGCTGAATCAGAGAGGGATCACCCACTGAGATGGTTGAGCTTGCAGTGAGCGTGGGTAAAATGATAAAACATCTAGCAGCATGGATCTGCAAAGCTTGTGGGTTGAAGCACAAGTCACTGGTGTTAGCCTCTGTTTTCCACGCTGTAGTAGAGAAGATGCTGCTGTGCTGGACAGAGCAGCGCCGCAGGTACAGTCAGGATGTTTGTATGCAGATCTGCAATGGAGCGCTCCATACCTCCTAATTAAAAGTGCTGAAACACTGCTGTATAGACACTGTTAGCTAGTGACCACATCTCTATAGTGATTAAAATCAAAAGATGCAGTGTTATAAGGAGAGGGTGAAATGATAGCATAAAGGTGTTGCTTTAATTTCTCTTTAAAAAAAGCATCAGACTTAAGAGTTAATACCTGCCTCGACATTAATGTCTCCAGCTGTGACACAACACTTTGATGAAAATCCCATCAAGTACACTAGTAATACTGTTAAGAATTTAGAAGCCATATGAACATATTTATGTCTCAAAACTATGATTGAGTGCTTGTTTGTTCTTGATTAGGCCAGAGCGATGGATGTAATCAAAAGGTAAAAGGACTGCATTTATATAGGGATGTTTATACTACAGCACTTTACAATGTGCCTCTCAGTCACCCAAGCACACGTTGTTGGCGTATTTAAAAAAATGCAAATATAGTAACTTTGGAGTATCCCAAAATGAATCAGTTTGAGACTTTGAGACTTGAATATTTGGCCAACAAAACCAAAACCAAGTAGTGCCCCTTTGGCTAATAGACAAGCTTAGCAGACCTCTGGGAACACCGCAGTTACCCCCATAATCCGGCTGGTGTGCTGCAGTGGGCTTCCGGGGTTGGATGGCCTGGAAGTCGGGGGTTTTACTGGTGGAGGTGTTGAGGATGAAGTTGTTGTATGGTAAAACTGCAAACAACAGATTTGTGGCTTGTTGCCAGGCTTTTGCAAGGTAACAACTACCAGGACTGAGGCTCTTCTACTCCATTTGTGCAGCTGCAGGATAAGCAACGCAGTGCCATCTTTGAGGTGTTTTTATTTTATGTTTGTTCGACTTGTGCAAGTAAGAAAGAGAGAAATGAAGGAAGAATCACTGCATCGAAGTCCTATAATAATCAAGAAAACGTCTGCTGTTTATTCTGGCATCATGTAGGCCAAAATGTTGTTGACATGCATGTTAACACCACGGGCAATATTGAGGTCAGCAAAATGATTGAGGCCACGTGCATCTATCACACAATAAGTCTGTAATATTGTTGTGAAAGGTCCAGTGATTGCCACGAGCTGAAAATCAGTGGAAAAATGTGAAACCATGTGCATTCTTGTGCACAAGAGACTACCAAAATGTGGATCTATTTATGAACACACTGCTCCACAGTGCCTCCAGAGGTGGAAAACTTCACAGGGTGCCTTCAGTAACCAATAACATCATAACATCATATTATTTACCAGCTCCACTCTTGGACAGTTGGTCAGCTCACACAATTTCAAAGTTATTTTACAGTAGCTATATGCTTTCCTGGCACTCGACAACTTCTTTACAGTTTGTAACATTCTCGTAGCATCTATATATCTCTTCCCATCACTGTGTAACACTTTCATTGCCTCTGTCAACCTCATTCTCGCAGCTTCCTCTCGCCCACACCTCTGCTCCTCTCTCGCTCTTTGTCATCACCTTTCTATATCTTTATTCTCTCCGTCTATTTGAGCACATCCCCCTGTGACTCCCCCCTCCGGCTTTACGTTAAGGCACCTTTATCTGTGCGATAGAAATTGACGGTGGGAGTTTGCAACCTCTGTAGTTCAGCCTCCATTATTAAACACCCATGACTTCAGGTTACTGCCCTGATGCAAATAGTAATACCTAAAGAGCCTTTTAGTTTTGACCTTGTTGAAAAGAAGCATGGTCAAATTGAAGCCCTTGTTCTGTCTCATGCTGGTCTGTATATGCTTTGAGTGGACCGACTTTAATGGCTTGTTTGACCATCTGAAAGCTTGCAGGGGATTTACAGACAATGACAATGAGATTGTTACGGTTTTCCAGCAAAGAGCCTTTAAAAAGTAGCTTTCAGTTAAAAGTCTGTACATCAGGGTTACTTACGACTCAAACAGAAATAAAAAAAGCAATTACGATGATATTTTTGATGGCCTGCAATGTCAGTCAAGAACATGGTCTGTAGCAGTAACAGTATCCAGATCTTTAGTAATGACTTTGTGTTCCCATCAGCCCTGGACTTTGATAAGCTAGAGAGAGCCAAACACAACAGATGTACTTTAAAGTGCCTTACAGTGCAAACAAGTTCAAAAGAAAATTAAAATGAATAATAAGCATCAGTACTACAGTATTTTCTCAATGCCCCCCACTCTTTTTTTAATACTTAAGTTAAAACACGGTGCTTCCCATTGCTAAATATTATGCCGCTCTCTATGATATTTTGTTGTAGCACCAGGTGGCTGCTTTGTAGAATCATTATTATGGAGCCTTTCTGTGCATGTTTGTATCCCAAAATAGTGCTACAATGCAAAATGTGGCCTTGGGATTGTGGCAGATGTGCTTCTGATCAGTGTATGAGGGACAAAGCACTGAGAGTTTCCTGTTTCCAACCCCACTGCCTTTACTTAAAGGACCTCTTTTTTATATTTGGCTACGCAGCTTGTCAGTTGGCAGTTAGAAGGCAGAGACCACTCTGTTTTGGATGCAGATGGGACAGCTGGTTTGGTAAGGCTGATGAATTTTGGTTGTTACAAATTTTTACAGAAAAGGAGCAGGCTGGTTTGAAAGAAAGCTGAGCAATATTCTCATATATCGATATTGTGATGAAAGACTTATCATTTTGGGTATTTTAATATTGTAAGTGTTTTCTTGGTTTTAAAGGCTGCGTTTCAGTAAAGTGTTGAATTTTTATAAACTTATCAGGCTGTTGTAGCTATTTTATTACTTGCCTTCACCTACTAATGCCTACAAGACTTGGGCGGTATCGATTCTATCATACCTTCATACCTTTGTGGACCTGAACATTCATCACTGTAAAACCACAGTCACCATTGGTTACACTGCAGATGGTAATTCTGCAATGTGGATCTTTAAAAATAATCAAAATAAATATAGAAAATGTACATTCTAAAATGATGAGCCCTGAAGATGCAGCAGACATAGTAGATGCTTTCCGTGTTTTTATGCTTGACTAACAAAAAATCTGCCGTCACTCTTCAGTGCAGGTAGAATTAAGGGAAGCTGGTCGTGGCTTTCTGTGTGTCTAGTGTGTTATCAGTGGTGGAATGTAACTAAGTACATACTTACTCAAGTACTGTACTTCTTGTGTGACTTTAAGTCACTTGTTCTTTACCAAAGTATTTAATTTTCATGCTACTCTATCCTTTTATTCCACTACATTTCAGATGGGAATATTGTGCTTTTTACTTCACCACATTTATCTGTGATGATGTTTGTTACGTTGTCGATGTTAAATTACCACCATTGATAATTACTTTGTTATCAGTCAGTGGATTTACAGAAAATGAATGATTTTGGCCCAGTTTTTTTTTTGTGATTTTTACAGTTTTTTAAATAATTTTAATTTTGTTGGGGGGATTTGTTTTTTCTTTTTTATTATTTTGTGTTTGTTTGTTGAGTTTTTTGTTTTTCTACCTTTTTATATTTGAGGTTTTGCATGTTTTTTAAAATAATTTGGGGGGCAGGTGTTTTTTCTGTTTAAAAAAAATCTTACTTACTTTTGCTGAAGTATCATTTTTAATGCAGGATTACTTACTTGTAACAGAGTATTTTCACAGGGTGGTATTAGTACTTTTACGTAGGTAAATGATCTGAATATTTTTTCCACCAGTGTGTGTTACACATGGTCACCATTCAATAATCACAATAAACCATTAAAGGCAGTCCTCTGGGATGTCTCAGCTGAGCTCCAACGGCAGGATGTGACATGTGGCTACCAAACAGCCTCACTTCCTCCCATTTCCTGCCCGGTTAAATACCTCACTTTGTAATTTTAAGCAGATGGGAATGCCTTCTGTCTGCAGTGTAGTGACTGCATCTGTGAATCGTCCTCCTTTAATAAGTGGGCACGGCTTGCCAGTACACTCCCTGTTCTACCCTCACCAGACTTCTAATAACAGTCTCAGTGACTTCTGGGGATTTCCAGTCTATAAGCCCTCTGCTGAGGAACGGTCTGCATCTGTGATTTGTGATTACACTGCCAATGTCTGTGCCAACTGCTTCTCTGAGTAATATCTGCTGTACAAAGTTGTGAGTCTTGGATTCGTGTACAATGCTGTTTCTACCCAGCTGTAAGAGTCCAAACGGTCCACGTTGAAATACAGACTGTGATCACTCTGCAACATCAGCTGTACTTGATATGCAGACCATATGGACATATTGTTCAGTGGAAACAGAATTGTGCTCCATTCCAAGTTCAGGGCTTTAATATTCTTGGTTTGAACCAGCACCCACTTCGTTGTTGATTTTATTCTAATAATATTAGCAATAGCAATGTAATGACGTATCTTAAAATAACTCACAGTTTACTTGTTTTCACACAGGACACAAACACCGGTCTTTTGGGGGAATGTTCTGTGTTTTTTGACCCATCCACCACCTATCCTGCCTCCTCTGCTGTTTAAATGACTTCCTTCTTTACTCCCATCAGCGCATTGGTCACGCTATTGCACCTTTTCCAATTACGTGGATTATATACAGATTACTGCATCTTTATTTCATTGGTTATGTACAAATTTTGGTGCATTACTTCCTGTAGGTGTGGTGCACCAACATTGCATGAGAACAGCCTGTGTATTGACATTACCAATTTTATAAAAAGTAAATGCTTTGAACCTTTGCTGGTGTATTATGATGGATTATATCTGCTTCCAATCATAAAACTTAGCCACAGAAATACACATTTGAATTTATAACTTGTAAGTTGTTTGATGTATGCAGCAATGTTGACACTAGCTATGTTCTCATGATTATGTAGACCTATTTCTGCAAAGCGTGCCAGATTTACTTTTTTTTAACCAATTTCAGTGAACTGGTCTCTGAGGCTAACCTAAAGATCTTGTGAAAATATTTTTGCTTGATCACAGAATTGCACTTTAATTAGAAGACCTGATGTAAGGGAAATAACATAGGCTGGCATCCTGACTTTCACCAGGTGCATCAAGTGCGCGGTAATTGGATAAAGACAGTGATTCAATGTTCTTGCAGCGGCTCGACTCTGCTTAGCATCTAAGTAGCAGATGGAAATCATAAGTGGATTACACTTTAAATGATTGAAAATCTTTTAAGAATATTTTTGCCAGACTCCAGTCATAGATGTAAGATTTATTGTCATTCAGAAATTAGTTCAAGGAAACTAGCTGAATAGCATGCTTTTTCATTTATTTTTTGGTGTGCACTTAACATGCTTTCTTCACTTTCTACAAGGGTATTTTTTAAAATATTCGACAGAATGTGAGGCTTACAAGGAACTGAAAAGGCTGAATAAAGAGGATGCAACTCAGATAAGAGACAGTGTGAGTTACCAGATCCCCTTATAAAGGATTTAGAGTATTGTGCTGCTGACCTCGTAGACTTCAGACTAGAAGATGATGTTGGTGCTAACGAGCACTCTCACTAATGGAGCCATTTCCTTTTCCCAAGTCTTCCCCTAGTCTCCCTCTGAGTATTTAAGGGTACAAGTGCAGGAGTTTACTTTTTAACCCTTAAGTGAAATACAGGTTTCATGTTTCTCCACCACTAAACTCATCGATCGATATTCCTACTGAGGGAGTCCAGACACAGCAGGCTGCTGGAGTGGTAAATAGAGAGAGATGGACTCATACAGTGAAGAGCTCTTTACTCTCATTCTATTCATATTAATCCAATAAACAGTAAATATATTATATACATATATATAATCACATTTTAAGTCTTGGAATGCTTATGTCATGCTTTTAATTTTACAACATTTTTGTTCAGTGGTGGGTAACATGCATACAAATCTGTAAATTTGTCTTATTTTATACTTCGTTTAAAACCAGATATGTTCTGGTACTAATTCAGATTCTTGAACTTGTGTATTGGCCAATACAGAGCATCAATCTGATACCACTGCATTTAAAAATAAATAAAAATTAAAGTACTAATCCTGCATGGATATGAAATGATTGCTGTCATTGTTTTATGGCATGGCTCAGGTGAAATCTTTGTAAAACACAAACAAATACATGTACAGAATTAGTGCCATGGAACTCTGTTTAAACCAGTGTGAAATATTGCCAAATTGCTGAAATTTTGCTGACAGCCAATGTGACACTATGTACCAGAAATAGATTATTCTCTCTCTTCAGCTCTTGAACAGTAATTGCCGGTGGTGGCACAGCGTAACTTGCTGTGTAGGTCTGCTGTTTTAGTGCAGTGCAGAAGAATTATCCAGGAAAACTTCCATGTTATCCAGGTTTGAAACTACTTTAAAGTTTGTTGTTAAGTTGCATGGTGTTGGATCTGTGCATAGACTCACGTACTCTCCAATACCCATTCAAGAATTTTAGGCAATATCAGTGGCATTTCTGATATTGTCACCAGTATTGGAACAACTCTAACAGCTAGCATTTTAAACATCAGGATTCATAATTATTCTAGAAAGTAAGAAACTGTTTTTTGTAGTAGCCTATACATTTACATTTTTCAGTAACAAAAAACTGTAGCTTTTACTAATAGTATGTCATATTTCCACTTTTTCTACTCAATAGGCTTGGGCGGTGTCTATTTTTCATTCCTTCATGTCTTCCAAGTATTTCACCAGGGCATATGGTAAATGAAGGTATTTCTGTGCTGCTCCTCTGTTATTGTCCTGTGACATCATCCCCACAACTCACAGTCAGCTAGGCTGCCCGTTTGACCCAACGTACCTCTGGTGGCACACGATGTGCCCTTCATGGTCATTACAGCCTCTGCAGTAAGAGGTTGATAGAAAGATGAGAATCTGTAACTTTAAAGGTATTCAAAATCATACTATCAGGACTTCTAAATACTCTGGTATACCATAATACAAGAAAAAAAACATAGAACAAGAAAAAGAAAACATTTTAATCAACAAGTAGTCCATAAAAATTAAAGTAAGAGGATTAACTTGGCCTTGTTGCAGGAAAATACAGGATATATTTTTCGAAACATGCTTTTCCCCCGCATATTGTTTTGAAGTTGCACTAAGATAAGATAGAACTTTATCTATCCCAAGAAAAATGATTGTCTTGGATTAGTCCTCGTCATTCACTCTCTGTGAAATTTCTTTGACAAACAGTATAAAGCCCTTAAACGTTGTTTTCTCTGTGTCCAGGACTTCAGGCAGGGGACCCATGATGGATGAAGAGAAACGACCAGTTGAATGTTGCCACTATGTGTGGTCATGTGACTGAGCTGGGCTCCTCCACATCACATGGGATCTCTGTTCATCCTACTGGCTTGCCGTTGTCGCTCTGTTGCTCTGTTTTCACCATGAGAGGATCTGTCAGGTGCGTGACCTCAGTGCCCTCATACTGGCATCGTTGTTGTGCCGCGTGAGCGCCCCCTCTCCTCCGGCAGTTACTGCACGGAATGGCCTCTCTGGACCTGCCATACCGCTGTCCTCGCTGCGGGGAGCACAAGCGCTTCCGAAGCCTGTCGTCCTTACGTGCCCACCTGGAGTACAACCACACGTACGAAACCCTCTACGTCCTCTCCAAATCCAACAGTGTTTGTGACGCTGCTGCTCTGCTGCCACTAGTCGCTGAGGGAGCTCTCCTCGCACCTGCCAACAACAACGACCCTTTTGAGCCGCTGCGGCCTTCAGCTTTAAAGGAGCGCCGCTTCCCTTGTCGCGAGCTTCCTTGTGCGGACGACCTTAGTTTGACGCCGGCTAACTCCAACACAGCAGCCCGGTATATTCCCAATGTGGAGTTTCCTCTGGGGGAGATTTTCATGAAGAAAGCCATGACATCTGCAGACCCTGGTCCACATGGAAACCCCAGCACAGCTGTAGCAGTTGCAGCTAATGTAGCGGCCAGTGCGGTGGAGGCGGCCTATGAGGAGGGCCTGGCCAGGCTGAAGGCTCGGGCGTTTGAACGGCTGGAGCTGGATGAAAGGCTGGAGAAGCTGTCTGAAGAGGTCGGTGCAATTATTATGATTATCAGAGTTACTCTTTTAGCAAAGTGTTTTGACACATTCAAGTCACTCATGTTCTCAGTAGCCTCAAAATACTTAGAGAACAGACTTACATGATACAGATTATACGTGCCACTAAAATGAAGCTGACAAGCTAATCAAACATAAGCAAACGTAAACACATAGCTATTATAGACAGGCAAGACCTGGACACAGATTATATAGTCACTGCTCAGATTGTTACTTGGTTTACTAATAATTTTAGTGGAGAAAGTTTGATCTTGTTGAGTGGAATTAAAACATTTTTTACTTTAGCGCCTCTTGTAGTTTTATCAAGCAATACATGTCAAGTCATGATCCAAAGATGCAGCCAGGAGACATTAAGAATAAACAGGATAAACACTCATATTTTCATCTTTAGATTAATATGAAAGATGCCGTAATCACATAAAAAATCTACACATTTGCTTTAAAGGTCCAGTGTGGTGGTCTAGTGGTGCAGAACTGACACTTCTCTTGTGTGTCAAGCGTGTAGGAGATTTACTGTAGTTGATGCAGAAACGTGGATCTAGATCTAAAATGAGCATGTTGGTTAGATAGCACTTTGAATGTAACATTATGTATCTTGCTGTCCAGAGGTGGGTTAGTGCACAGTCCAGAGGCCCTGGAGGAAAATACTCAGACGCTACTCTCATCTCAGTCTGTTCTCAGTCTGTGTTGAGAACTTAAAGCTCAGCACCAGAGAGGAAATTATTGATATGATGGGAATAACATGTTGCCTTTAAGGAGCTGCATAATTGTATTCTGGAAGTTCTTTACTGACCAGAATTAGTATTTAATGAATAACATTTATCAAAGAATAAATATGCTAAGACTTAAATAACAGTGTCCATGTTTTTTAGCCAAAAGAAAACCTTAATCTTTATAGTTTTTCTGGGTGAGAAGAGGCATGCATCACTGATTCATCTTCTTTACACTCAAACATGAATCAGAGGATTTTCATACACAGGAGTCACTGAGTCACATTTTGGACAAAATAACAACAACAAAAAGCTATTTTATAATTTAAGCACTTTACTACAGGTCAAGGCCAGTATAACAGTTTCTAATTTGGCTGAATCCATTTTTTAAAACTGTTTTCATTCAATAGGTTTCCATCATGATCTTTGTCCTCATGTGGATGTTGGCAATAGACAATAGAGGACTTTTCATTACAATAATTTCATTATGAATCTAAGCAGACCTCTATCTAATTTTGTATCTAATTTAGGAAAAAGTAATTTCCTTCAAACAAATTTAAGATGTATATGGACATGTGAATATGTTTACGAACAGAAATCTTTGTTGATGAACCTGTTAATTTCTCAATTAATGACCGTATTTGCATCGCCAGTTATGTTAAATACAATGTGGTGGTTATGGTGGGACTTAAGCTTAAGCGGCTCTTGTCTTGTAGGTGGAGCAGAAAATAGCGGCCCGTGTAGGTCGTCTTCAGGCAGAGCTGGAGAGGAAGAGCTCGGAGCTGGAGCGGGCCAAACAGGAGAGCGATCGGCTGAGCCAGGAGAAACAGGACCTGGAGGACAAGGCCTCTGAGCTCTCTCGGCAGGTGGACGTCTCTGTGGAAATGCTAGCCAACCTCAAACAGGACCTGGTGAACAAGGAGCAGGAGCTCAGTCACAAACAACAGTAAGTGATAAATCCATTCTTCAGACTCAGCGTAGGCCCAGAGCTTCAGGTGGCCTGGTGGTTTGCTTTAATCAAAAAACGTGTTTTAGATCATTGACACATAATTTATTGCAACAACTTTGATAACAGATTCAAGTAATTCAATGGTTGTTAGATTGTTGCTTGGACAATACAAGCAAACTGAAGACATCAGGGTTCCTGTGGATCCTTAAAAGTCTTAAAAGGCATTGAATGCATTAATATAAAAAAAGGCCTTAATTTGTATTAAATAGACTTAAATTAAGCGTTTAAAAGTCGTAAATGCTGATTTACGAGAAGTAGGATTTTATTAATGTTTTTTCTGACGTAAAACCTTAGAAATGATTGGTTACATTTATTTTTAATAATAATAAGTATTTTAGTAAATTAATTTTCTTAAACTCATCATGTTCCAAACATGTTCATCCAAACTGTGGCATCTTACGTGCAGATTTAGAAACACAATATCGCCAAGAAAACTGTTCAGAAATGCCAGATATTTCCCCCTTCTAATGGTAAACCGAACAGATACTTTTATGATAATATATGATCATTGTCTTCCATATGTTCCACTCTAACTTTTTCACTGGACAAAAAAAGTAATCTTTTATGTTATAAAAAACATTTGGACAAAATAAGATTGTCATTCTTCAGTTTAAAAAAAATGTCTTTAACTTATTTCCCAGTGGCTTTAAAAAAAAGTCTTGAAAACTCTTAAATGAACTTTGCCTTAAGCTGCAGGAACCTTGTTAATTAATGATGACAATAATCCATACTTACAGCCCTAATTTTCATCATGTTTCCAAAAAACACATGCCATGCTCTACATGCTGCTGTTTTGATGATGGGTGATGTCAGTTTGTTGGTGTACTGGTCTGTCCATCTCTCTCACAAAGGTTAAACTCAACACATCCTCACTTCCATCTCATCAAAGTCAAATACAGATGCTTAGTCAGTGGCCCTAAACGTCAAATTGTGACATCCTAGGCTTCAGCTTCAGTTTTGGATGTTTGCTTTACGCTCTTTACATGACCTGTACCTTTTCAAAATAAACTAGTTGTCTGTGGCAGAATAAAATGGAGCAACAGGAAATCGGTAAAACGAGAGCATCCTTGGATACTAATTCCTTCACCCTTGACATCAATACAGTTGTCTCTTTCACTGCTCCTTCTATAAAACACATTCTCGTGCATAGAAATCCTCACACACTCCCCTCCTCTCCTTCACCTCTACCTCTCTGTTGATGGTGTAATTCTCAGTCGCATCCACCCGCCAGATGTGGCCAGCATCTGTCTCGCTGCTGTCTCAATACACCAGTGCCCTGCAAGGCTAGTTAGCTGCTCACGCTGAGTGGAGAGTTGGACAGGAGCAACTGGGGACGGCAGCAGAGATGTCCCCCCTCCTGCCCGTCCCTCTCTCAGGCTGGTCCCTCAATAAAGTGGCCTCGCTGCTTCATGAACTAGTTAGAAGTACGGCAGCTGTAAATAGAAGGAGCACTTGGATGTAAATCACAGTGTGGTGATGTGAGTTATTGCTGGCTCTGAGTCTGATCAACATGAGTTGGAGCTCTCCCACAGCATGGCACAAAGAGTGAGTGACACGAGGGCTTTATTTTTCTGTTTTTCCAAGCTTTTATTGAAATTAATCCCACAGTCCTTTATTGTGTGCTCCAAAAAATTGATGCTATTTTTAGTTTAAGAGGCTTGAAGCAATGCATAAAATATATTATGTTTACCAAGTCTACGTTAAAATGAAAAGTAAAAAAAAAATGAAAACAATACATTCTTTATTATACTTTACAAAACATTTTCCATCCTCACTAATTAGGTTTTTAAAGATGCATGATATTGAATTTCCATAAAAACATTCTACCAATGTCACATTCTCATTCAGTTTCTTATTTATTATTAATGACAAGCATTTACAAAGGGCAACTATGGGGGACAAAAGCAATGTAATGGGAAAAGAAAGCTCTGGAAACAGAAGAAGTTCAAACCCAATAACGGTGTCAGGAGGAGGTTTTAAAATAGTTTTTTAAAGGCAGTTTTTTTCCACCTGTATTGATTAGGTGTAGTACTTTCATAACCTCAAACACAAGCTCGTTGCTTGTTTGCTCCTGTTTTCTTTGTTAAATTGATCAACGAGTGTTGACAAATGTCATTCAAGGCTCATTTTAATGTCATCTGGTATCTGTACCATGTCTTTATCAGGCGGGACAGCCAGCCTCGTCTCTCTATCTTCCTCTGGGTTTTTTATCACCTTTTCGTTTTCTTTATCTGGCCTGAATGTCAACAGTAGGTCAGAGACAGAGAGGCGCTTTCCAAAGCATCTTATCTCATCACAGACACACAACTGCACATGTGACTGGACTGTATGCATGTATGTGTGAGTGATTGTGCCATTCTTTCTTTACAAAGACTTCAACGAATGACACAAAGTAATAAACAAATCTATATTAAAGGCCTTAATGAGGCATTATGTGTCATGTACGTCTGCAGATACCAGTTTCATTATCCGTTAATCTGATGATTATTTTCAGTGAATAGTTTCATCTTTAAAATGTCCAAAAAAAAATATCCATCATAATTTCGTAGAAAACAAATGACAAAATTCCTGTTACAAGATCCACTTTGTTTTTATTCAGCAACATTTCATGGCCTTCATCAGTGGATGAAGTTGCTCAGTTGTCATGCGGATAGTTTGGTTGTTGTCATGTGACCTAATTGTGGAGCCTCGGTCTACATGGGGAAAGACCATAACTCCTGTCAAGGGTGACTTTGGCAGTGGACGTGAAAGTCCTCTTTCATATACTCCTCTGATGTCTGTGCAAAGACTTTGACTCTTTGCTAGTTGAGGTTTGACTCTGTTTTGGTGTTCACAGAAAGTTTATGTAGTCTGTTTCCAGTGCTCATTCACCCTCTTGTTTGGGGTCCTTGTTGCCTCACAGATGTTGTGTTTCTCACTGTAAAGTGCTTGTTGTGTCTGACAAATGTTCAGTTTCTGATCACAGAAGATATAGAAAAGAGTTAAGTCAACTTTATTCAAATTCCACATTTTATATGACAGGTGTATGCTCAATGTGCTTCGAAATATTAAGAAAAAAAAGACAAAAATCATACATGATAATAACAATAATAATGATTTTTAACTAAAGGTTGTACCCTCTTAATCACTTTGACCCACTTGAAGGGTGTGGCATTTTCTTATTGTCGTCTTATTTGTCTTCAGGATGTTTACAGGCTTGTACCGCCATTGCATTCAGGTGAGGTTGGGACTTAATGTAAAGGAAGCAACGAGGTGCCTGAGCATAGGCAGCATCCAAGAGACGCCGCACAGAAAAAAAACATGAATATAGCAAGGCGAAATGCCAAATGAGCGTGAATCTTGGCTTTTACTTTCACTTTTTCTGGCGAGCAAGTTAACCAGTAACTTACAATCCTTTAACAATGACTGTAGGCACCATAAGCTGATTTAAAATGTATACTAGGTATTGTGAGGAGACCTTTACTTGATTACTAAGTGTGGTGTGTATTCACTAAGCATGATAACTATGTGGGAAGGAACAAAGCCATTTATAGATTTAAAAACCTCTTTGTTTTACTGGCGGTACAATACATATCACAATACAGGGGCTACAGTTCTGTGTATTGCAATAAATTTAGATAGTATAAGTAAGGTGATTTTTTTTTGCATTTTTTAAAATGATTTTAGGAAAACTGTTAGTGGCAGTGGTCTACCTGTTTCATAGACCTGTTTTTTTGTGTGTGTAATGATATTTTGTTGTTACTTTAGAGTGGAAGATTCAAATGGATGATTTATAATACTAATCTAGTGGTCGCAGGTTTAAAAACAACACAAAATGAACCACTGCTACAAATCTTTGTATATATATTAATTAAAATTTGATACAGAGCTTTGAGAATTGATACAACATCACAAACATAAAACTCATGATAATCAAGTTTTTCAATACTTTCTCATAACTCTACTGGGAGCTACTGAAAGTAAGTTTAAACAGGAGAGATGTGTTCAAACCATTCGGTTTTAGTTGATACTGTTTATTTAACTTTGTCAGAACAGCAAAAAGTGCATTACAGTAATTGATTCTACTGGAAATAAATGCACATATCAGCTTTTCAGAATCTGACTAAGACAGAAAACATCAAACTTTAGATATATACTTCCAAGATGACACATGTTAGTCGTGGAAATATTAGATAGGCACTTTTTGAAGTTAAGATCAGCATCTAGAATCGCAGCCAAAGATTTGGCATCATCATCTCACAATGTTTTAGCGACAGGGGAGTAAACAAAGACTGAATCTGGTGCCTCAAAGCCTTGAGAAAGAATCTCAGCTTTTATCTAACAAAAATGTTCGTACAAATGACTCACTTAGTTTGAATTTAAAAGAAAAGTATATATTTTTTTAAATGTTGTTGCTTAACTAACCCCTTAGCTGACATGTTGAAGCAGTCGTCCATTGTGTTCCAGTGCTCCTGTTATAATGTGAATTTTGCAAATGAAAATAAATATACATATGCCGTTTCCTATCCTACAGTCTTATGACAGAGACAGCTGAACCCGTAATAGAAGTTGACTTGTCTGATCTCGTGATAGCGGGATACAAAACAGTGTTTCATCGGGTCGAATGAGCAGAAAACAAGTGTGCTTTTCTTCTACTTAGTCCCTCCCTCCTGTTGTAAAGGTTGCAGTAGCTGTGGTCATGCATCTCAAACCTGGCAGCAACAGACTGGGAAGGTCATACTCTTAAAATCCCTGCCTGGGCTGTGCGACTGCCTCCTAGTTATGCCAGGAGCCCAGTCTCCTTCTCTCTCTCTCTCTCTCTCTCTCTCTCACACTCACACACACACACACACACACACACACACACACACACACACACACACACACACACAAACACATACACACACACACACACATTTTCTGTCTCTGTCTCTCTGAGGAGAAGCTGGCAGCAAAACAGAAAGCTCATTCAGAGGCTAAAATACAGAGTAGGTCTGAGGTGGAAAAAGAGCATCACAGTCGGTGAATGTTCAGCATGGTTGATGACTAAGCAGAAGTTAACAGACACAGAGCAGCTTATGGGCTCAAACATGGCCGTCCAACAACACACACACACACACACACACACACACACAACTGACTCTTTTAAAACCTTTAATATTCTCTAGTGACTTTGGAGAGTCTGTGAAACTCCTTCAAGGAAATATGCATCATGTCAGTGCTGTCAAATGTTAGAAATGCGAGTCACCTCACTGTGAGTTGCTATGCAACCAGAGGAAACTCCCACGTACTGATTTTGCTTCTAGCAGTGCCATGCATAAAAATATGACACGGGCTAATAATTTATTCCCCTCTCAGAGAAACTGTAAATAATTATGAAAAACGCTTCAGGTGCGACTGTTCAGTTCAACTTTATTATCATGTCAGTGTGCAGTTTAGTTTGGAGCAAAATTCATTCACAAACAACAAAACACACAAAACACACTGCATGCCTATAAGAGTCACTGAGAGCACGTAATGATAAACATCAAGCTACAGTGCAGCAGTCAGAACTGAATGAAAAACAGAGTCCCTCAAGCACGGCTGTTAAGTGGTTTGATAGCAGCTGGAATAAATGAGAACAGCTGTAATCAGCAGAAACTGGAGCCTGAGGAGAAATGAAAAATGGTGGGACGGTTATCTCCATCATTTCAGCGTGCTACAGAATCACTCAGAGAAGGAAAACTGCCTCATTTTGTGTCTGTCAGAGAAATATTTCCAATAACGTTGCAATCTTTCCAGACATTACTGATTGCTTGATGACAAACGACAAGCTTTTTTCAGTTGCTGAGGAATTATTACAATCCCTAATGTGCCAATTGTCTTATTATTGTTCGAGTAGATAATTTTAAGAGCCATTTCTAATTAACTTTGATCTTGATCTTCAGTTTGTGATCCGTTTCATACATGGGAGTGATGGCTAGCCTGGCTGAGTGCTCCTGCAGGAGGACATAATACTGAACGCTCCAGTGGCAGCTGGATTATCAGCCACTCTGCTTTTAATACTTAATTGTTTCTCTTCTCGTGGGAAAAATTAGTATGAAATGTGCAGGCATCGTTTAGTACTGTGCAGTGTTTGTAATCCAATACTTCAGCCCTACGTTCTGATGATTCTTAGATTCGTAGATAGATTTATTAATTAGTCAAGAATTTTAATTATTTATTGATCATTTAAGATATATGTCAAGCACAAATGACAAACATTTCCATTTACCAGCTTCTCAGTTGTGATTATTTGCTCTATTTTTTGCTTCTTTTGATAATAAACTGAATATCTTTTTAACTTTGTACTCAGTCAGACAAAGCAAGTTCCACTGTGTAGGATTTAGGGGGATATATTGGCAGGTTTGGAATGTAATATAAGTATGTTTTTCTTGTATACGCCATGTTGCTATGCCATGTTTCTATAGTAGTCCAGAACGCACAAACCAAACACTGGCTCTTTAAGGCCATTTGCTTTTTTTGCATTTGCATGTCGGCAGCCCCTCCACGACATGTTGCATCTAAAAGAAAAATACTGATTCTTTAAAGGGGGATATTGCTTGAACACCTTGTAACAAGTTTTTTTTATCTGTCTCAGACCAGCAGAGGAATTGGAGAAACACTGATTTTTTAAAATGTGAAACTGCTTTATTCAGTGTTCTTACTGGTTTTAATCACCTGGTCCGTTTGTCATGCTCCAGGTAAAAACAACTAAAGGACTCCTTACCTGGAAAAGTTCAGCTGATTGGGATCTGGATTCCTCACCACTGGATAGCACTAAATCCCCCTAAATTGTACACACTGCTCCTTAAACAGGGCCAGTGCACATTAAAGAACATTTGCGCTACAGTTAGACAAGAGGCTATTTTTCATCTAGAGTCCCTGCACAGACGTCACCCTAAAAAAAAGAATAGAAAGATTTAAATTGCAAAGTTACTGAGATCATTTATAAACGTGGAGTTTTAATAGAAAAGAAAGAGGCTGGACCAAAGCAAACTAATTAAGTGAGAATATAATTGACAAAGTAATAGACAATATAAATAATTGCTAGTTGCAGCCCTGCAACAAATGCTTCCTTTGTGAAGCTAATAGTGTTCCTTTGTGTTTGAAACATTATTATTATGGTAATTTTTTTGTAGCTGTACGTTTTGGCATTGTTGTGTTGCATTGTGTTGTATTGTGATTTTGTATTGTACCACCTCATGTGCTGTACAAACAGGGCAGGAACTAAATGTTGCAGTGCTGCAGTTTGTATTAGATTGTGCAGGTGTTCTGTATTGGAGAGGGAGGAAAGCAACTACACAGAAAAGTCCTGTCAGGTTTTCATCTCGCATTCATGCGCGTGCACGCACACAAACACACAGACACACACACACACACACAGAGAATAACTGCAGTAGGCCACAACCCTGAGGCGTGATTTATTCCTACAACCAGCTATGATAAAGCAAGTGTGCTCTGTGCAGCATAAGGAAGCCAGAGGCCGAGTCTGGCTATTTGCTGTCACTGTGTCTCAAAACACAAGCTCGAGCAGCAATCCTGAATGCAAAGTGAAGCTGTCAGGGTAGCGAAAGAACTCGGCTCATTAACGGCAGTGTCTGAGAGAGAGGAGCATGTAGTATTAGCAAGGCACAAAGGCTCTCTAATGAAAAGAAGTCAGTGGAAGAACGTGATCTGCAGTGAAAATGTGGAGGGTTTGGACTTAGTTTGAAACCTTACATAAACATGATGTAATCAAAGGTCTTTGTTTTAATACAAAGATTTAAGTGCAGTGTATTTCAGAGTGTCAAAGTACAAGACAGCAGAGAAATATTTGTTTGAACCCTGGAGGAACAGATGTCATGTAAGCCAGAAAATTGTTTGTATTACAGAAAACATTGTAGCACTGATGGCAAACACAAAAATGCACACATAGAATGCATTGTACATCATTTTTTTATGTTTAAATGTTTTGATGAACTATCAAGATCTCAATATTGATCCAAAAAACGTGATAATTATTTTGGCCACAACCGGGAGACCCTTGTTCCAGGTGGAACCCTCTCAAAGGGTATCAGGAACCAAAGGGGTTCTCCTATTGTGACAGCCAAAGAACCCTATATGGTTCTAATAAGCGTATTTATTTCTGTTTTTACAATGCTGAGCTGAAGGAAGAGTAGCTTAGGGAGAATTATGCTCTGTGTAAATTTGGGCCATGCGATAAGATGAAATATATCGTCTGATGATTTTTAAAAAAAGTCTATCGTTTCATATTATGCTACATCATTTGTTTCGTTTACGTCATCTGATAACGCTTTGCGTCTGTCCCTGTGGCTGAGGGGGCGTCTACACGATGCATAGCACCAAAACAAACAAGCATGAAGCTGGAAAGTTATACTCAACTTTTCATATACACATACTTTATTTAACTTTATACTTACTAGTTTATTTAACATTATAACAGTATTTGATTAGCTTATTATAGCAGTAGTTTATGTAACTTTATTTCATGGCCACAGCAACCTAATTTATAACTGCAGTTAATTTAATAGTTTTTTATTTTAGTAGTTTACATTAGTTTAGAGGAGATTTCAAAATATTGAAATTTATATTGTGTATCACGATATAGCCTAAAAATATAAAAATATTATTCTAAAGCCATATTGCCCAGCCCTAGAGTAAATTTGTAAATTAAAACATATGCAGACGCAGATATCCAGCAGCAATATCAAGTGGCATATAACGAGAGAAGGTTCAGCATGATATTACCCAGTTTGTTTGATTGATCCAGTGGATGTGGAGCCTCAGATAGAGCAGGATTTATGAGCGGAGGGCTGTTCATGTCTGTCATTAGATGGAAGGAACTGACGTGTGTGTCCTTGAGGCTGGATGAAAGGCTTTGAACACAACGAAAACAGGAAGGATGGTGCAGCCAGTCTCTCAGTGGACACGTCTGTCTTCTTTCTCATTTCGTTAAGACTGACATGAAAGGTTGAAGTAACCAGTGCTTGTTACTCTATTCGCAGATGGACTCTGATTATCGGAGTGTAAGATACTTGGAGGATATACTGGAGTTTAGTGTCAGAATGTGTGTGGTTCTTCAGTGGAAAGCCCATATTGAGACAATACTGCGTTTTTTTTCTCTCCTTTGAGCTGTCGAGCTGTCATAGAGCGGACAGAGTGTTGCTGATGTGTATAGATTGAAATGCCTGTATGACTTGCAGAAGTCCACGCTAGAACTGACACATTTATCCAATTTATCCTTAAGACGATGGTCAGAAAATGAATCAGATATTGATTGATGATAATTTAAACTTTCAAGCAAAAATGCCAAAAATGATGTCCGTCCAGCTAGAGATGGGCATTCACTGATAACACTCAATGTATCATGGCTTGTTCAACATGTAATGTATAAAATGGCTATATTCCTAACATTGATTATAAATTGTCCTGTCTTTTTTTTTTTTTAAGCTACCAGCATGAGAATCACGTTTCAGTTCTCCCAGGGCTCTCTTGCTCTAATGGACACAAGAAAAAAGATTCACAAACATGATATATCACACACACTCTCCTGTCAATCCAGACCACTTTCTGTTGGGCGATAGTGTGTGAGCAGACAAGCCGTGTGTTTTTGTATCTGCAGAGCTCCTGACCACGACTACTTAGTTGAATTTTGCGACCATGGAGCACCAGGGCATCAGTGGTTCCACGTTGCTTTATTTCCTAATGGCAATACTTTAACTATATCTTAACAGTAGACAAAGTATTGTTACAATAAAGTTAATTTGGTACTGTTTATACTATATTTAACTTTACTGTAACAATTCTTTGTTTAACTTTATTATAATAGTTCTACTTTTACGGTCCTTTTACTTAATAACAGCATTACATTATTTAATTTTATTTAAACAGTACTTTATTTACTTTTATCATAACAGTTCTTAATATATCTTTATTTTTACAGTACTTTATTCAACTTCATTAAAACAGTAGCATACTTTATTTCACTACATTTTCAAGAATACTTTATTTAACCTAATTGTAAATTGTGTTATTTAATAGTTTAGTATTTTTGTAGTCTACAGTAGTTTAAAGGAGATTTTGAAATATAGAGATATATATTGCATGTCTCGATATATCCTAAATATATTGCAATATTATTTATAGGCAATATATCACCTAGCCCTATATCCAGCCTGTTAGATGTGATGACTTGCTGCTTTTCTCAGTTTATATAACTGTAAAATAAATATCTTGGAGTTTTTGACAAAACTGGCAGTTTGAAGACACCAGTTTTGGCTCGAGGACAGTTTTGGTAGTTTTCAGACACTGAATAATAACAGATTTCATTAAAAAATAATAATTATGATGAGAAGCTGCAGCCCCACTCAACACATTTTCATGCATACTATATCTGTTGTTTTCCCCTACAATTTTGTTCCAGTTACCCCTGTGTTTTTCAGAAGAAGATTTCATCTACAAGTAATTTCACTGCCATCAATGCAATATGCATGTGAGGACTGATTCGTTTTTGCACGTCTGACAGCTGAATTTCAGGTGGCCTTTTCCTCCATCATAAATCCATTTCCGTCATGCCTGTTGAAATGTTAAATCATCATCTTGCCGTTGTATCTCTTGAGTGACTCAGTCGGGTGTGATTTGCACCGGGAATTTAGATTTTGAGAGGACTTCTCGGGCCACAATAAAATATTTACTTTCCTATGATTGATCGGTACTCAGAACTGGATTTGTGGTTTCTTGGGAAACCAATTATGCTTTTTCTTCACCTAAGAGGCTTTTAAAAAAGTACATTTTCTCTTTCATCATCCCCTTTCTCTCACCCTTTCATCCTTGTTCATTTCACATCTCCCTCTCATGTCGACTCTACATATCTCCTCAAGCTGCCTTCCTCTTTGTGTGTTTGTGTGTAACGCATACAAATGTGTGACATTATGACATGATAACACAATGTAGCCTCCCAAATATGACTCACCAAATAAAAAAAAATCACCATTTGATCCAAGTGTCAAAACAGAACGACACACGAGCAGCTGTCCTTTGTTGGAGCGGAGAAAGCTCGTTTTCATGCAACAGCCTCGTCTTCCTCATGCAGGCCTTTCAGTCAATCATCTCCGCTCTTTAATATTAATGAGGCATAATTTTGAATTAATGGCCAGAGATGATGACAATTGTGAAAGGAGGCTGACCAGTGATTGTGATTAACATTTAAACAGAATCCTTCAGAAGATCATGCCTTATTAATCATGCCTGTTACAGCTGGATGTCTTTGCTATATAGACTATATTTGTTATGGCTTTTAAGATTCAGGGAGATGAAACATTGTTGGCTTAGCTTTTCATTATTTCTCCGAGCATATGTAGTAGCAAAGGACATTTGAGGTCTTGAAAGCCATTTGATAAAAAACTGTGGCTTATATTTTTATTAGCAAGATTTCAAGGCCTAAATTTAGTAAGACTGTAGCTTTTTTTTCAAGGAGGCATCAGATTTGAAATGGATATGAGGCAAACAAGCTCCTTATTGTAGTCTCATTGGAGGAAAAGCAGCAGGGAGCAAAGCAGTGTTGTTTGAGCTCTGAGGGGGAACATGTGGTAAAACTGAAATGTAGCACTATGACCTTATTCTTTTAATCAGCAGTATTGATTGTATCTCAACCGCTGTGTTAGTGTTCTTGTTAGGATTAAGTGAGGCACATTGTTTGCACCAGAGCTTAGCTATTATATATAATGTTTAATTCAATACGGACAAATCAATCGGTAGTGTGTAACAATATGAAGATAGAGAACAATGTAAACTCAGGTAGGACTGCAGGTAGCGGTGATGATGTAAAATAGCAGATTTATAAATATTTGATTACTGTATTCAATTATATTTTCTTTCATATCAGACATAATTCCAAGCCAGTAAATCAAAAAACTTTGCCTGTAAAGTTTCAACAAAATCTACTCAGAATGAAAGGGTCTTGATCCTGTGAGTCCATGTTGCAAAATTAAATTTGTTTGGGCATGATTAGGCGAGGGATGGCGCCTGTGTAGAGCGCGCAGGAGGCAAGACATGATGTGAATTACACAACTAGCACATATCTGGTTTGCAGTTTGGTGATAAATAACAGTTTTGTGCCGTTTTCTGACAATTTTAACTTTGACCCTGGCCAACAGAAACTTCTGAATCTTGTCATCTCTCCAACATATTTGTTGCCGTCTTTGTGTAAATGACCTTTAGTCACCCTCAGATGTTTGTTTTCTTCTGGTTTTGCGCACATAATAGAAATGTCGTCAACACACCCACTTGCTCGCTGTGAGTTTTGCAGACAATTACCTGCCCTTTTAACACATGGACTCAATTTGTGATGTACTATAGGAAGCTGGCAGGGTAAAGTCGGGCACATTTTTTGCCACGTTGCTCATTTTCTTTTTCCCCATGTTTTTGAAAGAAGTCACACCAATTTTCTCAGAGTTCAGAGGTTTAAATACTAGAGAAAGGCATCTTAAAGCAGCACAAGATGAGTGATGTTGCTCAAGGTTTCAAAGGGTTAAACGCACAAAATATAGTGTGTTAACTGGTTAACTTTGGAGGTTTTTGTCTGTGGATTTTGTTACCTTTACAGTCAGACTCAAGGCTAGCTGTTTTTGATTGTTTCCAGTCACTACGTTAAGCTAATTGGTTTTAGCTGTATATTTACCACACAAATATGAGAGTGGTGTTCATCTTCTTATTTATCTCTTGGAAAGAAATCAAAATAGGATTGTTTCAGAAAAAAATCATTTGTGTGCTGCTGACTCAGAACAACATCCCAGCAGTGAGTGTGTGTGTGTATCTGGATGCTCAGTGTGTGGGTGAGATTGAGAAGATAAAGAGTAGACAAAAACTCTGCTGCACCGTCAGCAAACCAGGGTCACAAAGATGCATGAATCAATGCTATGAGGACATGTGGAGCCACTGCAGAGTCATCGTGTGAATCACGCCCCAGACTTAACAACCTGCATGTTCGTCACCCAGAAAAGATGGCGGCCTTCCTTTCCAGCTCCCCCAGCGTCCGGGTAAACACGGCGGCATGTTTGTCACCTTGAGGCTTTCTTTCTAAGGTGCTGGAGTGAGTCACGCTTGTTAGAGTGAGGTGTGTGTGTACGTCTGAGTGTGTATTGAAATTAGGATTGACAACAGGAAGCAGCCACATCCCATTTCTCTCCCCTCCTCTGTCAAACCTCCTGTGCTTTCAGCTTCCACATGACTGCAGATTTCTGTTTGCTGTCTGTTGCTTTAGCCTCTGCAGTGTTTTTTCCTCGCAGCCTTTGTGCTTGTTCCCTCCTCTTCATCTGGTTTTTTATCATCTCTGTTTTTCTCTCCTCTTTATTCTGGTCTAACCCCCTTTCTCCTTACATGTCTACCGCAATACACCCAAGATATTTTTTTCCTTCTCTCCCCCTCTGCCCACCCTCCAACATCTTTCTGATCAAATTCCTGATTCCCTTGCTTCTTCTCCATGAGGATTTCCACACTGAGTGAGGTTCCTTCAGCTAAGTGGTTAAGCTGCCGGACAATGTTGTGCATCCGTGCTTTTCTTTCTTTCACAGAGAAAGAGAGGGAATGGCTTTCCTGTGTTGCCTCTAACGCGTTCCTCCTCCTGGGATTGGTGCATCTGTCTCCAGTAACAGCAAAAATCTGATACTGTTGAATAATTAACTGAGACTAATTACAAATGCATCACAATTTGGATGCCAAATCACAATCTGTGGTAAATACAAATCAACCTCAACTACCCTATTAATAGCAGAAATGAGATAACTATATGTCATTATATTGGAGGCTGAACTAAAAACAGTGCTCAGTCATTGTTGTTCTCCGTTTATTAACTTGAATAATGAGAGCACAACTTTTGCTCCAGGCTGCTTAATCATACACCACATTAGGTACAGCTCCAATCATTGAATTAAAATAAATGATACTTGGTCTCATTAATTGTGCACCGTAATGAGATGCATCACATACAGTCGGATGAATCAGTGATATAATCTGCCGAGACAGTCTGCTAATACATGTTATTTTGACATGAGCTCTTCTACTCCCAGCGTCTGCCGTCCCTCATATTCAATGTGTTTTTCTGATGTCCTCACGAGCCTTATGACTACTGTAATTCACTAAGAAGTGCCAAAAAATTGTTGTGCGATTGGATAGTGGGAGGTTCATTTAAAAAAAAAAATCTTTTCAATACTGTGTCAGTTGCAAAATTGAGTTTTGAGTGAATTCTCCATGTAGATCTGATTTATTTATGGGAGCTAACCTTGTGTTTGTATTGCAAAAAGCAAATGGTTTTCTTCCCAGAACACAGTTCAACCATACTTCATTCTTTCCCTCCCTCTAGGCTAGATAAGATTTTTTATTGCACATTTCGTACAGTAGATGAAAGAAATTGTGGTTCACGTATTGCATTAGAAATAAACAGAAAATACTGCACAAACAGTAAAACACAAATTTCAAGGGGAGCATACAAAACTTATTTGAAATAAATTAGATAAGAGAAATTGTGAAATGTAGAAAGTGGATTAGCATGAGCGCTTGAAGAAATACTTCACATGCAAAAAAAGCATTTGTATATCAATTACTCTCTGCATGTTACTTTGAATTCGTGACAAACAATTTTTCTTGCATGCCTCCAAGGCTCATACAAATACGCATGTTCTACTTATGGATTGAAATGTTTTTAATCATAATGTTTCAGCAAAAATGCACGTGTTTGGAAAGTACTGAGCATACAACTGGATAAATAGACTTGGATTTTTCTGTAGGAGTTGTGGGAAAGTTTGTAAGAGGATGTTTTATAGTTTTACTGTTGATAAACATAGTCCCTGTTTACTTCAATTCATAAAGAATATTTGCCTATTTGATAATACAGTATGTCCACTGTGGAGGCATGTGAGAAAAACAAGTTTTTGTTCACAAATTCTACATAAGGCACGGTGAGTATTTAATATGGACATTGCCATTTTGTAGGTGAAATATTTCTTTAAAGCTGCATTATATAAACAAAGCCGCATATATATTAACAATGCATTGTGTATTATGAAATGGGCTGCTAATAGTGATGAACCCACAGAGAATTATCACCAAACTCTGCAGTTCCCCTCAGGTCCATGAAGCATTTTAGCATCTTGCAGTTCATTGTTTTGGTTTTACAGACCAGAACTTAACTGTTCTGTTTCCGTCTCGCTGCTTTTAACAACATCGTTTCCAGACACACTAGCAGCTGTTTTTAGCAATGAAGCTCTTTACAGTACATGCACAGAAGAGCAAACAGACAAAGTCAGCTGGTGAAATAATGAAGCATTAAGGGGTGAATATTGGTCGCTCTGTGTCTGCTTATGTCTGCTTATGTGCCAATATGCTACTATTTGCTAGTAACTTAACCATGTTAACATTATATGATGATATCATCTCAATGTCTTCATCTGTCCCAGTGAATGGAGATCAATCTGTCTAGTTTTTATCAGGATTTAAAGGCAGGCCAAAGCTAGAGTAAAATGTAGGTTCTCTTAGAGTTGTTTTAGCTTTAGTACTTTAACTGATGAAGTCCATCCTGTCCCTTAAAATGGCTGAGAGCAGTCCATGCCTCCTATCTGCATCTTCAGTTTGTCCCTTAGGAACACCTGTTGATACAGTGTTCCTTGTGTGTGAGCTGGAATCAGAGGTGGTGGCTTATAGTTTGATGAGGATGAGATGATTGGAAGAGCTTGGCGCTCAGCCTGTTTATGTCTTGCTCACAAACACTCACATTCTTTACATTTTATCTCCAGCAGTGGAGATAGTGTGTACAGTAAAAGGCCTCTTAATATTACTTTACACCCAGGTGCAAGTGAGCCCAGAGTAGATAAAAATCATAATATCTCACTTTATGAGCAATTACCAGGAGACAAACTATGAACAGGATGAAACACAGAGGAGAGGAAGAGAAGTTATGGCCACTTAATTTTCATATCATTTACTGATTCACTGATTGTTTACTCATACGTTTGATAGCAGGTGTGCTTTTGCTTCTCCCCTGCAGTCAAACACCTAGACTAATTTTGGAGTCATATTTTTACAATCATAGCCCGAGGATAAGAAAAGTTAACTGTGCCAGACGGCAAACTATTTTTATCTCAGAATGCCCCCATTTCAATAAAACTCACTGTAAGTGCCGGTACTGTTGTTTGGATGGATTCTGGATTATATAATGGTTAGTAGTAATGATTGTTTGACATTGCGAACTTAAAAGTATCCATCCTGCTTGGCTTATTTCATGAGCACGAAGCTATTTAAAACCAGAGGGACACAGATTTTTATGTCCTCATTCCCTGTCTACAATCTTTTAATGGTTCCTTTGGCTTTGTCAAGGTCAGATGTCTGAATTGCTTTGTTAAGCTCTCATGACTGCATGCTTAGACTTTAAAGGCCGGGGCTGTTTACAAGGACACAAATAGAGATACATAAGGAAAGCTTTAGGGGATTGCAAAAAGTCTCATATGGAGTTAGTTCTGCATTAACAAGCTTGAAAAGACAAAAGGAAGTTCTGTTGAAGGAGGGATGTGGGATGTTGGGTTGGGTGGTAATTAGATATAAAGAGGTTTGTCTAGATTTGCAAAGTAGTGCTGAGCCAATTCTTATTACTAGATATCCAAACATATAATAGATAACCAGGATAATAGATTTGTTGTCTGTATCAAGCAAAAAACAATGCTTTTTGCAGCTTCTCAGATGTAGAGATTGGTTACTTTCTCTTATTGTATATCATATTGATTGATCATCTTTTTTCCTCGCTGTTTTGGACTGTTGGTCCAGCCAGTCAAGCAACTGAAGACTTCCTCTTGGGCTCTAAGATAATAATGGGATTTTTTCAAGGACATTTAACCAACTAAATGATTCATTAATTAATCCAAAACAACCGACTCATCTGTAATTAAAAAAAAAAGATACTGGCATTATTAGTTTTAGCTAGTGCTGTAGTATCCCAGATCAGTCTTGGCCTCACGACCACTTTTTGAAGGTCTGGGTCTCATCTTTGACTTGACAGCATTTCTGTTTCAGTCTTGGACAAAGAGGACTCTGGATTTTATGTTAAGACTATTCAAGACCACAACTGCAGGGACATCACTATATTGCCAGTACAAAAATGAGTGTTAAATAAAGATAATTAAGTTTTATTTCAGCTTCTTAGTTTTTATATTTTGTTTGCTCAAAGAAAGATAAGGTAAATTCCCACACATAAAATTCAGTTCTGCTTAGCCTTTGATTTTTTTTTTTTAGACATTTCACATGGTGCGTGGTATAGGAATGTGCATCTGTCTTATCAGTTTGAAGAATGCTATTTTATTGTAAATGAATCATGCAGTGTTGGACTTGCACTGGTCTTGACTTCAACGTGTCTAGTCTCAGACTCAATATATTCTTGTCTTGTTAATGACCTGGTCTCGGTTTAGGTGGTCCTGACTACAACGCTGGTTTCAGCCCTTATGAAAAGCATGGTAACTTAATGTGACTGTAATACATCTTTTTATGTTAACAATCTATCAAATGTGAAACAATGTGACAAACATAGTAATGAACCAACGGAGAGTTATTCCACACATTTGCAGCTCTCTTTGGCGTTATGGAGCTTCATTGTAAGTTTTATCTCAGTGTTTAGCTGTCTGGCTTCATTTTGACTGCTCTCATAGTGTTTCTATCAGCAGCAGCAGGCAAAGCTCTGTGAAACCCTCTGTACACTACCTGCTCAGCACCAAACAGCAGACAGACACAGTTAGCGACTAGCTGGTGGAGCATTTAGCAGCTAAAAAGATAGATTTTCCCATTAGCAGTTGTAAGAAACCAAAACTCAAGATGAAAGGAGGGGGAATGTTAACCCTACATTTATGAGGTGGACATAAAACACAATGCAATGTAGATAATAATGATCCTCCATAACTGCTCGATGTGTAAATAACCAAACAAATTCACAGTGTCAACTTGTAAATCAGTGACATTGTAATGTTACTGTCACAACTTGTTTCTGCTGCCGCCAAGTGGCCAAAAAATAATCAATTATTGCAGGTTTAAAGGGTGAACAGAGTTAATTGAGGACAGAGATGGCATTAGTCAGATGAAGTTAATCTTCATGTTAATTTTCATAGTGTCACTATTACTAAAGTAACAAACAATGACATTTTCCATTGACGTTATCATTTGTTTTAACTTTTGCATGTGACCGGTTTCAGCATAACAAGTCAAAGCCAACTCCCATCAATGCAGAGACTGCTCATTCGCGCAGGACTTCAGGGGCTGCTTATATAACTCCCAATCCAAGCTTTAACTAATCACATCTGATCATTTAGGAATGTTTATCACCAAACCGTATCTAACTTTTTCAGATGACTTACAATAAAATCACTGCAGGGAACTCTAGAAATATACAGAGTGTCGATCAGGCTGCAGACAACAACAAACACTGTCTGAGTTCCTGGGTTGTCTGCCTCTGTATGAGTAACACACTGTCCCTTAAAATGACGGGAACTTGGCCCCGCTGTGCCTGCGGCAGTATAAATATCCAGCTGCTCTCTCACCCTCTATTCCTTTTCTGTCTCTCCCTCCCTTTGTGTTGGATTTGTGTATTTATCTCTGTCACCAAGCCTCGGTGTGCATAGTCTCCATGCAGAAAAGGAAGAACAGCAGCTTGTGAATGTGAGAGGTTTTTTTAAAAAGTGTGCTGCAGCAACCATTTAAGCTGAACAAGTACATTTTTCCCTTAAGCAAAGTTCAGCAGATCTGTAATTTGACACCTAATGAGACAGATTTTCAAACAAGCTTTAAGAGAGCACATCACTGTATGTCCCATTAATATTCTCGTTCCCCCCTCTGCCTTCAGGGAAGTCGCCCAGATTGACCAATTCCTTCAAGAGACGGCGGCACGTGAAGCCAATGCAAAGGTGCGGCTGCAGCAGTTCATCGAGGAGCTGCTAGACCGAGCAGACCGCGCTGAAAAACAGCTCCAGATCATCAGCAGCTGTGGCACCACGCCGAACGGCAGCCTGGGACGCTGCAGCCTGCAGGCCACAAAGGGCAATGGACGCCAGGTGAGGATATCCTAACCTGTATCTTTTGTTGCATCGATGGGTTGCTGCTCAAAACACAACAGAACGCAATGTGAGATATTTTGTCTCAAAAGTGTTTTCAAATTTGACTTGACTGTATTGGTTATATTCAGTACATTTCCTGTGTTTCAGGCAACAAAATAAACAATATACATATAAATACTGGTCTCATAATGCAGACAGGAAGATCAAAATGTACTTATCAGATCATATGACCTGTGTAAGATCCAATTAATTGTCATTACAAATGACAATTTGTAATCTCAATAATTCAATATTATTTAATAGCACTGTGATTCTTTTATATTTGTTTATAATTTTTGTTCTCAGTATGCTACTTCCAGCTTTCCGACAGTCCTTGACAGAGCAGCTTTTTGCTTTTGAATAGTGCATAAGCATTGATTATGCTGAGTAATGTCCCTGTAATGCGCCACAGGTCAGAACCATAATAGACTTTAAGATGCTCAAGACAACAAGTCTACTCTTTATGCAGCGGAAGTGCAGTTACTGCTGAGGACTCTCCCATGTTTTCGTACACCTGCAGGTGAAATTAAGTAAACTGAAATAACTTCAAAATCTGAACAGATACAGAGCAAGATGATTCTGCACTAAATTAAACCTACAGGCTCAGGATTTGTTAAAAGGCTGGAAGATCACTCTAGTGTGTACGTAAATGTGATGTGAACGTGTGCATGAGGTCTTTTAAGTCATTTAGCTCATTAGTTATTCCTCCTGTTCCGGGAATCAGTCAGTCATTTCCCTTTTGTTGACAGCATTCGCACGACTGTAATTAAACATCAAAGAAATGTTTCTTATAATATAAAAAGATTTGTAGTCACAAGGTGTGGGTATGAAATGGGTGTTTCTGTTATTTTATATTGAGTATATTTTTTCTAAAGCATTTAAATTTTGTTTGACATGTAGTCAAAGGCTTTCAAGCTTCCTTATTTCATCAAAGAACCTCTGTTTCTGTCATTTAGTTCATCAAACTTTAAATGTTCTACTTACATATTTTGATAAACTTGGCTCAAAGAATGTGGGAACCTAAACATGACACTCATATGTGATGGAAAAGTTTGGGATTTTTTAAGTGGGGCTGCATGAGATACTTATGTATAGTTATTGTTTTACATACAGTAGCTGGCAGTCGGCGCGCTCTCAGTGTAGAAGGGTTGATATTAACATGTATTTTAGCCACTTACAAAAAAAGGCACACTTAAAAAAATGAATATCAGTCTAGGTGGAAGCTGTATTAAGAGTATTTTCACTGCTTTATGTGGCCGTCACACAGCCTTTTCCTTTGGCACTACGTGTTCTCAGCATGTAACTTCTATATTCCTACGCAGGAGTCCAGCTGAGCCATGAATTGAATCAAGCCGCTACTCAGCTGTTTGGGTCAGAAAGTGCTGCTACTGGCTGTAATGTGATCTGACTGAAACAAAACTTCATGTTTCTTAAGATGTCACAAGCTTGTGTTTTTCCAGGCTGTTTAAATAAAGAAATGAAAACTGCTGTTGTAGTTCCACTGAATATGGACATCAACACTTCACCTGACAGACTGTGTTTACAGTGAACATTTCTCTTATGAGGATTGTATAAAACCACTGCCAAATAAATGACAGAGACTCCAGAGAGCACTGCTGTACCCAACCATCAGTTGAAACAACTCACCAAACAACCAGTAGAGTGTAAAGTGCTGACATCTTCTGATCTTCAGAAAGATCCTCAGGTGGTGTTGTAACCAAGTCCAGGCAGCAGCAGCTCTCTGTGTTCACAGTCCGCAGTGAGCTTGTGCTCCCACAGCTTCCACAGGAATTTTCCCTCTGTGTCTCATTTTCAGCCACTTCAGTCTCCCTGCACAAAACTTCTTCTGAGTACTGCGGTTCATTAAGTATCCACAGTGAACGCTATTCTGTCGTCGCTGACATAATCACACTTTCTTTTTCTTGTATTTGTTGTCTCTTCCATAAACTGCTGAGAGTTTGACTCAAACAGCTGACTGGCAGCTTGATTCACTTCATGGCTCAGCTGGGCCTCTTGTAGGAATACGGAAAATATACATTGAAAATATGTAGTGCCAAAGGAAAAGGCGCTGAAAATACCCTTAATACAGCATCTACTTAGATTAATATATTTTTTTTAGGTGTGCCTTTTTTAAAAAGGCTTAAATATGTATTGATCTCACCCCCTTTGGGACACGTTTCTGCAAACCGGGAACTCGCAGACCACCAGCTACTTCATTTAGTACAACAACTATACACAAGTATCTCATACAGCTCCGACTTCAAAAATGCCAAACCATCACCTTAAAAATCTCTTTGCCAAAATGTGGGCATAAGTATGATGATCTAACAGCTTCCACACATCTGGGAAGGCTTTTAAAAAGATTTTGACACCTGACTGCAGGAATTTGCTCCCATTCAGTCACAAGCGCTTCAGTGAGGTGTCACATTGAAGTTGTTTGATGAGATCTAGCTTGCCGTTTCCGTTTCATCCCAAAGGTGTCAATTGGGTTGACATCAATGCTCTGTGCCAGACCAGTCAAGTACCTCAAAATCTGGTCTCCATCTCTTAATGAAAATACTGTGTTTTCTATTACTTGTAGGGCTATTTATGAATCTAGATTGTTTTGGTGTGAGTTGCCGAATGTTGAGATATCAGCCGTAGAGGTGTCTGCCTCAAAATATAATGAAACCAGATGATACTCGGCTTGTGGTGCTCAAAGTGCCAAAAACCTGGCAATCATGATCCAGTTACTAAGATAATCCACAGACCTTGTTATGAGCAGTTTCATGTTGGAACTATTTTTTTTCACTAAACTACACCCATAAACCATATCACAATGCAGAAGTGAGTGTTACATACATTACATTACATTATAGATTACAGCTCAGCCAAGGAGGACACATGAATGTTTACATCTTGTGCTGTCACCAGCAAAAACGTCTTGCCCATGAGTAGATGCACACTTCCTTCAGCACGTTGATTTTGTTGGGTATAGTTTGGTATATAGAAAATACTTCCTTCATGAAACTGCTCACAACAAAGTCTGTGGATTATTGTGAGTGACCAGGTCATGATTTCTGAAAAGAGACACTGTCATCTCTAGACAAGCAAACATCTCTAAAGCTGATATCTTCAACACTGCAACTCACCAAAATAATCTAGATTTATAAAAAAAAAAGCATTACAGGTAAGTGGGAAAATATGTATATTTGATTTTGGGATGACCTGTCCCTTTAAGCACACTTAATCAAACTATTATTAAAATATATCCTAATTTAAATCTTGAAAAACAGCCCTGGACCAAAATTACATAAAATATGTGGACGTGGGTGACTACAGACTTTTGGCCACATAGTATATGTATGTATTTACACAATTTACTTTGTAATAAAGTGATGCTGATCTGCCATAGAATCATAAAGTCAAACTACAGTTGAGACTTTATGTCTGTCTGCTTTGCATTCAGCATCAGTAGTGTAGCTCTGCAGCAGACGACATCCTGACCAGAGAGCGCACTCACATAAAAAGCTTCCTCGTGCTCCGGAAACTGGAGATCGGCCCTTTGACTCCAGGCTCTACACAGCTTCCATTGTGGCGACCCCCCCACCCCCCCTTCTTTCGCTTATTACACAATGATAAAAATGTAAAAGCAGGCACTTTCTGTTCTTAAAAATGTCACTTATTCAAATTATTATCCAACACCTCTTGAAAGAGAGGTGACCTGTTTCATTGCACAAATCTGTGTGCTGCCATGGAAACCAGCATTCGTCTTGCTGGAGGTTCCAGCGTGATTTTGAATCAAATGTAATGTGGTACAGATCTGCCTGAGAGGAACTGGCTGATTCATTTTTGGCTCATTATTTGAGAGATTCTCACTAAAAAATCTTTTCCTCAGATCAATATCCCTGAGCGTTACGATATTATCGCTTATAAGTGATACCCCTTTATACTGCTGAAATGAACCTGTTGCAATGACATCTGCAGACACCTTTCACAAGCTTTTAAACCTATAAAACCAGACAAGATTGGTTTGATTTCTTTCAAAAACAGGCAATCAGCAACTTGGCCAAAAATCTACTGCAAACTGCAAAAAGTTATTAAAAAGTAACAACAAAATTGCTTAAAAATTAGCTAAAAATATATATATAGAAAGAAAATAACTAGAAAATTATCAGAAAGGAAAAACAAAAAGAAACATGTACATGTACACAAAAAAAATGTACAGAAGCTATATTTAAAATGTCATGTTTAAAAGTCATTATATGTTACAGGTTATTTCCTTTTCCTGATACTTTTCTTTTTAGTGCTATTGGTAATTCATTCATTTATTTATTTTTTACTTTTTTAAAAATTAATATTTGGGTCATTTCTCATTGCTCATTGCCTTCCTTCCATGATTTTCAAAGAAATTAAACCAATTTGCTTAGGTTTGCACCAGTTGAATACATTTTTAAATGAAATATACCATATTTTCTCAGCCATTTGACCTGTGATTAACCCTAAATGCTGCTACCTAAATTTAGACGTCCTCTCTTTGGATTTAAACATCAGTCAATTTCACGTAGGACTGTGAATAATCGACATGACAAGTACAAGTGTGGAGTCGCAGACTGGTTGGCACCTTGTTACACTGTCAAGGGAAGCCCGGAGATGTCGTCCTACCAACACCACACCCTCACAACCTCACTCTCCATCTCTCTGTCACGACATCAGCGGGGTCGCCCTTATCTCCTAGGAGACAGGTTTAAGAGCCACAGAGGTATTTTAGGACTGACAGCCAGAGGAGGGATTGATGGCTTGTTTCCTGCTCATTCTCTAGTTCAACTCAGGCTGAATCTAATGCATTTCTTCTCAGGGAGTGCAAAGTGAAAATAGCTTTAATTCGGTGTTTTATAAACTTTTGCCCTTGTAATGGAAGGATGAGTAGCGGGAAAAAACGTTTTAGACTGAACTTGAATCACCAGATTGGAGTTTTACCCTCCGCTGAAGGCATTTTGTTCCATCCATTTCGGGAAGATTTGTCCCTGCTCTGCCTTCACTGCAGGCTGGCCAGGAATGAGAGCCACGGATGGTGTTTGCCTGTTTCCTCCATGGTGCATTTTTGCTGGCACGAGGCCAGAAACAAGCTGTGTGAGTAGAAGCGGAGAAAAAGAACAAGAGAGAAAGAGGGAGGGACTGACAGTGTTTGTGTTTGTGCACATTCTCCCTCTGTGGCACGTCGCCAGTCTGGTACAGCGAGTTCCACCTGGCACTACTTCACACACGTATATATATATACACACACACACACATACAAAACACTACACACAGCATACTTCAATGTACAGGCAGCTTTGAGAGGTGTATGAAAGAGTGACTAGGAGGATGCTGCTCTCAGGCAAATAGAGAGTCAAGCTGCACACCCACCATCAAATGCACTTAAAAAATCTCACGTGCTCTCAGAGCTACAGCCAAATATTTTAGGTTATAGGAGAGATGCTGAGGGCTTTTGTGCTGCTGGAGTGATGGTTGGTCAGTTGGTCTATCTGTCCGTCTAGCACTTTGTTCAAGAGCAAGATGACGGACTCCTGCTGGCTACATGGCCACAAGGTTTGTCTTAGGTATTCATGATCTGAAGTGGATTATTCCTAATGACCCTGGTGACCTCCATTAGCGTCACTATTTGGCAAAAGCTTGTTTGACATTACAAGGGCAGCCCCCTGAAAGTCAAAGATTTGAATCATCAGTCAATCTTGGAGACGCCTCGGTTGACTGAGATTTTTCAAGTCGAGCAGTTGTCTTTTTTTTTTTTAACGTTAGCATGAGTTGTACTTTTGTGGATGTTTCAGTCCACAGTTATAGCAGCACAGAGAGCGCTCTTCGCTTTCAGACCCAGGGTGACTCTGAGTTAGACAGCAGCAGCTGCCTGGAGAAAGAGAGACTTTGTTCTGTCAGGCTCTGGGATAACTCTATCTTCACCCGTCTTTTGTTTAATATCTAGTGTTGGCAAAAAATTTGTTTCCGATCCTTCACCTTACTGTAGTTAAAAACTTTCAAACTTTATATGGAAAAAAGGGAACCAGGAATCAAAAATCCAATTTGCCTCACATGATTTTGAGTCATGTACAGCCCGGCAACACATTTATTGAGCATGTTCTTGCTCCTCAGCCCTTTTACATTTGAGACAGTCCACAGTTCTTACTGTAGTGCCACCTTCAGGGCATATTGCCAGTTTTGGACACAGGATAGTGATGTGTAATAATGACAGTTTTCTATGACATTATTGCTAGCCCCAAATTCTGATTCCTTTTCATATATGTTCAGCATCAACAACATCATCAGCATCAACACTTTAGTCTGATCCTAAAAAGTTACTGAATTTCTATGAAATTTGCTTTCTTGTAGTGCCAAAAGTTTCATTTTATATTAATAATTTTACCATAATTTCACAATGGTGTGTGAACCATCCTTCTCCCCTTACAGCTAAACAGTACACTAAAATATATTTCTGAGAACATTTGAGATTAGAAATAAGCAACACAGTAACAGAATCTTGATTCATATTTGATCAGCGCTGCGTAGTTTGACTCTTTATAAGCAGTGATTGATATGATTGACAGCTGCACTAGAGATTCCTCGGCTCTGATTGGTTGTTTGTTAACAGCTTGAGTGGATTCTAGAAAAACGCCATTAAAAGCACTGCAAGGTGAAGGAACATTACTTTCACATATCACTTGTCTCGTGTGCTGCTGTGTGAATATAGTGACAGTTTCAGCATTTCTGACAAAGCATTTTTTCATCATCAAAGTTGCCAACTGTAGTTTTCATGCTCCAAAGAGACCCCGTCCATTTAACAGTCGCGTCTTTAGCTTTCCTTTTGTGCCACCTTCACAAAAAAAAACACAATTATCCTAACAAGCTTCATCTTGCCTAACTTACCATCTGTGACTGATCATCATTTATTCTTAGTGTGTCTCTGTATCTGTTGTTGTTCTTGGTTTTTGTCCTGAAGCTGTCATCAGTTGTAATGTACATGTGAGATTAAACCACAGAGAAACTCTTCAATTCACTTGAGTTGTTAATTTCAATTTAGATGTTTTGTTGAACTTCTGAGCTGTCACAGCTTTTTGGGAAATAAAGAGAAGCCTCCCACGATAGCAGCAAAATAGGTTACTTTTTGATTTACTTCTATCATAATTTCTATGGGAATTTATAAAGCAGCCCTCTGTACCCATCCCATTTTCATAGCAGTGCCAGCTGCTTTAAAATTAATGATGCATTCGCCATGCTTAAGCTTTGAGTATATTGTTTTTTTATGATATTTTAGGAAATGTGCATGTTCTCATATGGGAAATGAGAAAGTCGTCATTAACACAATTATATGAAAGTCTCCTTCAGTTAATGGTATTTAGCAAAACAAAATCTCACACAACCAAATAGTGTTTGAGCAGAAGTCATGTCTCAGGAAGCTAAATGGGTCCCGAAAAGTTTAACTAATAACACTTTTCTTTCTGCATGTTTGTGTCTCTTCAGAGAAACTCCAGCCTCTCTGGGAGCACAAGAGGCATGTACCAAGTGTCAGAGCGGCGTTCGTCCCCCAGCACAGGGTAAGTCAGCACACTGCTCATATGACACATTTCAGATTCAGATTCAGAAAACTTGTCATGACAGAAAATGGTCTTAGACGTGACTCAACACGCAGTGCAAAATAAACAGGGACAATAAACATACAGCATGTGTTCCTAAAAAAAAAAAAAAAACAAATACCAAACACAAAATACCTAATTCATTTACACATAATTTCACACCTCTGAAATGTACTGCATCTAAACCACCACCATGTAGTCCCCCACTTAACAGTATAGTATAGTCAGTATAACCATCCAGAAGTAAAGAGAGGATGAGCTCCTAACTGCCACTGTACTTGTGGTGTGGTTAGGAATTTTATTTGTCAGGGATACATTCGGTCCATCTGCCTGTTTATTTATCTAGAAATAAAGCTGGTTCTTTGGTTTTCTGGTCCAGCTGGAGATTTTGTGGCTCTTGGCTGACTATTAAATTTGGTGCACCTTCTCTTTATTGCCATTTGAGAGCTGATGTAGTGAAACACAGTTTGTCAGTTGTGTGGAAATAAAACAAAACCCTTGGAGCCACAGAGCTTTTAACCAACATTTACTGTGCTCGCTGCCCCTTTCCTCTGGGGTACAACTTCTCGGCCCCGTGTATAAATGTTTTCAAGCATGGCAGTTGCAGTTAAGTTAACTCAGATAAACAATGAAAACGATGTAAGTGCTATCTTTACAACCTGTTTTACTTTATATTAAATCATGTTCTCACATTAGTTGAAATTGAAAATACAGAGGTTATACTGTACATAAAATATAGGATTAGGATTTTATAACGTTCGTACACCAGTAAACGTGCACGAAAGGTAGGATTACCCTATGGCTCCTCCACAGAAATAAACCAACCCTTTATGCTTAAATAATTATTAGTTTTCTATGTGAATCTATATATCAGTTGTCAGACAAAAAAGTCCCCAGCCATTTTTGTAAAATATTTAAAAATCATTTTTCAAATCATTTTTAACAGTTTTTTAAAATTGTTTTTAAATGTAATATATTATTGAGACTAACAGGTGGATAAAACAAGCAAACTAAAGGTGTTACCTTGGGTTCTGAGGACATTTAATAGGCTTTTTTTTCAATATTTTGTGATACTTTTAGATTAAATGACATGAAAATAATTGTTTTTCAGTCCAGTTATACTTCCACAAAAACAAAATTTATTGTTGAAATGAGCTATAGAGACACCACTGTTTTTTGTACAGGGGTTCTTTTTCGGGAGTTTTTCCCCAGGTGATGTGAGGGTCTAAGGGCGAAGGGATGTTGTATGCTGTAAAGCCCTCTGTGGCAAACTGGGTTTTGTGATATTTTTTTCTGCTTTACAAATAAAATTGACTTGACTTGACTTGTGTCAGACTGTAAACATGGTTATTTAAGTCGAGTCAGCCTCAAGTGGCCATTCAAGGAACTGCAGTTTTTGGCACTTTGCACTGGCTTCATTTTTCAGCCCTGGAGGTTGCCTATTTTAACGCTGTAATATGAAATGGAACAGATCCCAGTTTTAGTCAGACTCTCATTCAGCAGCGCTGTGAGGTGCAGGTTGGACGTCTCTCTACATGTGGTGTGAATGAAGTATTTCTGCGTCCCTGCTGGAGATTTCAGACACATGGCTGCGCCATAATACTCTGACTAACACAACTGTCACTCCCAGTTGGTATGTGAATGTGTTTTCCAAGCGTGACGTCACGCAGAACCTGTCAGGCCTTCCCCATTGAATCATTGATGGCATGACGCGCACTCAGTGTCACAACAACAACTCTCAGCCTTCTGTCTCCTGAGTATTAATAGTTCCTCATCAGGGATGGAGGTCATAATCTCAAGAGTGCAACGATTTCAGTGATTACTGACCTCACTAGATATTTATGCAGTCATGAGTCTGCATGTGTCAACACCAAAATGCCTCACACAGTTTGCTCTTTTTTACATTTTGTGTATCTTTAATGAACACAGATTTGGTATATTATCCATCTGTACATCCATCCATCCATCCATCCATCAATGCAAGCTGAGCAAGGTATTCCAGACATCCCTCTCTCCAGGAATGTTTTCCAGCACTTCCTGGGGATCTCCAGACATCCCCAGACCAGATGAGATAAATATAGTGTTTTGGGTCTACCTCTGTGCCTTCTACTAGTTGGACGAGCCCAGAAAACCTCAAAAGGGAGGAGCCCAGGAGGCAACTAACCAACCATCCAACCACCTCCACTTGCTCCTTTTGACACAAAGGAGAAGCGGCTCTACTCCGACCTCCTTCTGCATGTCTAAGCTCCTCACCTCATCTCTGAGGCTGAGCCCGGCCACCCTACAGAGGAAACTCATTTTGGCCGCTTGTATCTGCGATCTAATTATTTTGGTCTCTACCCAAAGCTCATGACCAAAGGTGAGAGTTGGAACATAGATGGAGCAGTAAATTTGGAGCTTTGCCTTTCTGCTCAGCTCCCTCTTCACCACGACAGTCCGGTGCAACACCTGCATCACTGCTGACACCACGCCAAACCGCCTGTCCATCTCACTCTCTATATTACAAGATCCCGAGATTCTTGAATTTCTTTGCTAGGGGAAGTAACTCACTCTCAACCCCAGAGGGGGCAGCCCACCATTTTCCAATAGAGAACCATGGCCCTTTGGCTAATTTCTGTGTCATATATTTCATATATAATAGTTATTTTAACAGTTTTAACATGCACGGATCTTGATAAAATATATTAGAGGATTTTCGTCTTAAAATGTCTAAATCAGTGTTGTTTTTGACTCCCGTGCTTCTGCTCAAGTGTGCATAAAAAGCCTGTAAAAAAGTTTCTAATTTAAATATAATTAATCTCTGTCAGAATCAGGACATCAAATTTTACTATTCAAGAGTTTAAACTGCCTTTTCATTTTGATTTGCACATTAGAGAGGAGATGAGACGGGGGAGTGCATTTCTTTCACCCATAATTGACTTGTTTTTTATTTACTCTCCGATGCCACTTTGCATTCTGGATACACACTCTGAAATCATTAACTAGCAACTGCTAATCATGAGCTCCCCATGATTGGGATCAGTTCATATCATTACATCTTGGCTATTGATTCAGTGTTGACAAAACATTCAAGCAGTTTTCGTCAGGTTACCACTTTACAACCAGATCATTAAACTGTAATGAATCACAGTTTTGTCATTGACCCAGTTTGGATTGTTGAAACTATAAACATGCCACTCTGTTTTGGTTTGACTTAATCTAAATTCGTATTTGTGGCATGACATGCATCTCATCTTCTGTGCATCCTTTTCCCTTAAAATGCTGATAAGTGCTACCTGCAGATTCATCTGCAATTCCCTTTTATTTTTATTCCTAAAATAATATATGCAGAAGCTTCTTATTATGCTGAGAGAAAGAAGGAAGCACTGAGATGGCAGAAATGGAGAAGAGAAAGAAAAATGTCCTACTTTTTAGAGGCTGATATTTGTAACTGCTCATTACTTGTATTGGCTGGGAGGTTATTTTAAGTACTGTAGCAGCAGTACGTATGTGCAAAAGCTGCCCTCGTTCTACTATAAATCCTCTGAAATGCAGCTGTTCCTTGTCAATCATACAGTACCTGATTGTGGTTCTTTTTGGTTTCAGAAGTGCTTCCACTACTGTCATATTAAATACTTATACTATTGTTGTCCTCAGTGGACCTTTCAGGATTTTACTCTGTGCGAAAGGGACTGAAGTTTCTACAGAAACAAATAATCAGGATGATCAAATGAATAAGTCTCCAGAGGATTTAAAGCAGATTTAATGCCGCTTTATTTTTCTAGTATTTGTGACAGTGCAAATTGTTTTGCTTTTTCTAATTTAAAAATAGTACCAATAATAGACCACTTCAAACACCCACCTTGGGATTGTAATTCTTTGTTTGTTAAAAGAAGGGCTGAGCTACCGACGCTCTGATGCATGTCTCACTCCTGTAATGCGCATTGTTTCGAAATATTGTGTCAGAGCATGAATGAAATCAGGAAGACTTATGACGTCTGATGCTTCAAGCGTCACTGGTGCTTCGGAAAGTGCTTCATTCACGTGTAAAGTTTTGCAGCTTAACTATGTTGCTATGCAATAGAGAAAAACTTAATAATCATAAGCATGAGAACATTTCCACCTGATACCATTAACAAGATAATTGAATGAATATCTCCGATCACATCACTTTGCCAATTATATGAAATGTTACATAGAAATCAACCACGAAGTCAAAGCACATGAACCCAAAGTGACACTGTTCCTAAACTACAGCAGCAGGATACATCAAGCTTTTTGGGAAAATGTATCATTTTACTGTAACATTACACCCAATACCACCCTCATTTAATGCATCACATCAACAGATATTTTGTTTGTTTGTTTGTTAACATATGTTTATTGATGTTAAATATTTACCAAGTTATGCACATATATTCTGTAGGAACTCCCCCCGGGTTGGAGCATACAGTATGTCATCATATAAATAAACTACTACAGATTCAATGATAACATGCAGGCTTGCTGAACTTTCTCACATATGACACTAAAACTTGTAAAATCAGAGAGGTGACATTTAAAATCTTTTTTGGCACAAATGCAAAAAAGACAGCCTCTTGGAGCCTTTCACATGTGGTCAAACTGGTGTCGTCACAAAACTAGTTCTATTACTAAGTTTAAATGTCCTTGTCTGATAATAACTAATGATTAATGCTGATATATAATGAATTATGTTGGATTACTGTTTCTTCATTTATGAGCTTTTTGTGATTTTTAGGTAAATGTGTTGAAAAATAGAGCATTTAATAACTGATTTGGCCAATGATAGCCTTAATGCTCTTTTTATTCTCTTTTGCTGCAGAGCATCAGGGCGGATCAAGTCCGTCTCACAGGGCTCTGGAGGTTATGACAGTGACAGCGTGGAAATGCATCCCATGGAGGACTGTCCTGAGGCTCAGTACTATCACATGCAGTGCCGGCTGGGTGAGGGGGGTTACGAGCGCTCCCCTGGATGCGGTGGCGGTGGATCGAGAAACTGGGGTCTTCGTAAACAGGCTATCCAGAACTGGCAGCGCCGACCGTACAGGAACAGCACTGAAGGCGAAGAAGGAGACGTATCAGACGTGGGCTCCCGAACCACTGAGTCTGAGGTGGAGATGGGAACAAGAGAGGAGAGCTGTGGCTGAAGTCCAGCAGTCGGCGCCTCCCTATCCTCACCACAGCAGGGCAGGATATCGCCCTAACACAGGTAACAGCCCTCTGGGAAGTTCTTCAGACCTGTTATTCTTAGAAACGTACACACTTCCACACACTCTCTCCAATCTAACTCTCGGACACATGGGAACCAGGATTCACAGAATAAAGGCCTTAAAATGACTCCCACAGGAGCAGGGACCGATGTGGATCTAGGTCAGGTGAAGTTGCAGTCACTGTAATGCTGCTGGAGCTGTGTCACTGACCAAAGCTCGCTCTACAAACTGAATGTGGATCAGCCATGAGCATATATGGTAAACATGGGAGGAAAGAGCCCCATATCTGCTGCAGTGTGTTGGCACAACAATGTAAACACTTCATGATAAATGACTTAACAATACCACAGATGGTTTTTGGAGGTTTTGCTTTTCCAAATCATGAAGAGAGAGAGTATAGTATGCTTTACCACCCACTGATTTTGGCCTTTATAAATAACCTTAACTTGACCAGTTAAAATGTCAGTACCACTGTCAGCCATTTCAGCTATTTATGATTTATCAGATTTTTCAGTAACATGAGTCAAATAACTGAAAATGATACATTATGTGTAAATTGCAAGTACATCAGTCAGAATACTGGAAAAAAATAGTATGTCCAGCACTGCACAGACTTAAAAAAAAAAAAAGCAGTTTTCAGCGTATAGTAACCCACAAAAAAGGGAATATAACTCCATCCAGAGTAGGATTAGGTAACGGAACTCAATACCTTTAAGGCATCCCCCAAAATAATCCAGTACCAAGTAGTATCAAAACTTCTGCAGTTTAGTGTTACCTGAATTTGATCCTTTTTGCGCCGGAGGTCTGATCTCTGACCGTCCTGCGGATTAGAAAACTTTCTTTTGCTGCCATCTCCAGAGCCGCTCCCCTCCCAGTGAACGGTCAGTCTAATGTCTGCCTGGTTTGCAGGGGTTAAAAAACAGCAGCAGCAGCTTATATCCAAAACTGAGGCGTTAAACACTCCCAACAAACTCACACTGACAGCTAAACATCTTGACTCCGTTGTGTCACCCATTAATAACCGCAGGTTAATGTTAGCTGTGTGAAGCTAAAACTGTTAACCCTCTCACTGTATGTGTGGTGGGTAGCGCTGTACCCAACTCAGAATTATTTTAGTCCAATCAGATCTGACTGTTCACTACAAATATTTGACGTTTCAGGATTTTGTGTGACAGCAGCATTTATGTAATATAGAAAACGGACTGGCAATGTTCACTCATTCATTTAACCAGCCCAAGTGCTTTTCTCCATGAGGTGTTTACACTACTTTGTTTACCACCAGCATGTTTGTTATAGATGATGAGTAAACCAAGTCATACATTGCTGATACACTTTCTTTGTGTGTCTTTGGTAGAACATATTTGTATTTGCCAGAGCGCTGTTCCTTCTCTCATACTAAGCTTCGCTTCTACGAGCGAGCCAAATCAGTCTGCCAGTCATACCCGCACATTTCTTCAGATCCACCACAGATTGTGCATCTCTCTGTTAACTTCCTGCGCTGCCAAAATCTTTAAACTTACTGCTGCTGCCCTCCATTTTTCTTCACCTGCTGTCAGTTTTTTTTTTTTTAAATGCCAGGTGGACTGAGGCAGTCTGGGAAACTGGGCCTGAGCCCGGTGACAGATTTGCATGAACTGTCCCATGAACTCAAAGGTTTTTCTCACGTAACACTCAACATGTTACTGGCATTCCTCTGCTCTGACGTAGATCTCCTTATTGGGAGAGTCCCTGCCAGGTTTTGTCAGATGGTATGTATCTACAAGCACACAGTTTTTTCTCAGCATGTAACACACAGCTCGGCTTTTTTAGTGCATTTGGCAGTTTTGAGCGTAGGTGGTGTGTGTGAGAGAAAAAGAAAGAAAGAGAGAAAGAGGAAGAGAGAGCGGGAGTGTAAGTAATGGTTCATAGCCCTGATGGTTTCGAGCAGACGCCTTCCAAGGCCAAAGATGAAATGAGTCATCTCGGAGCAATCTGGCTAGGAGGAATAAGAAGGGCTTAGATTGGATGCACGGTATCAGCCAATAGATAGCAATGGAGAGGATGAAAAGATGGAAAGAAGAACAAAAATTATGTAATCTCGTTTACTGTCTTGTTGAAGGTTGGCGCCACCATGTGACAGTATGTCTTTTGAACATTATTTATGTGGCTTTTACTTTTAATGGTTCTTTAGAAAATGGGCCAAACTTATAGAGTAATACAGTTATTCCATCTCCTCTTAAATGTATATTTACATGATTAAGAAGTGACAATCATATTAAAGTTTATTTATGTTTCAGTTGTTAGGGCTTAAAATTGACAATTATAAAGTGATTTACAAAAAGCAACAATTATATCAAGGAATTCATTTTTGGGGCAGTAATCATATAACACTCATGTTTTTTTTATGCCAGTCAAGCCTTTAGTTTTGTATCAGAATATACTGACAAACCTTACAAATATGATAATCCCGAATTCAAAATCCTGGAAAACAGATGTCCAAATTCACCACACAGGACTAATGATCAAAAATGTGTGCTTTGTTTTAACTTTGGAGGACCACCTTAACATTATGTTAAAGGTGTTGCTGTGTCTATACATGGGAGCCGTCTCAAATCAAACATGACCGTTGTGCACTTAACAGAGTTGAGAGATCCAGCAGCTGTTCGTCTTCTGCTCAGCAAATTGCAACCACCCATATTCGCTAACATTAGACAAATGATTGTCAGTCACCAAAAAATATGCTTGCTATATCTGCTTGTTGGCTCACTTGACTTTTTTCTGTATTTATTTATATATTTGTTCATTTATTGAATTTAAATGAACATGCTTTCATGGCACGTTATAAATGTCCGTGGCTAATACTGTCTGGCTCCATTACCAGCTGATCTACTGAGTTAATGATAATTGCTGCATTTTGCAATTATTTACAACTTGTCAAGCGTCTGACCACAAATCTAGCTCTAAAATCTTCTACAGTGAAGATAATAATTTAGCATGCATAAACATCAAAGGTGACTGTTGCCAAAATTGTAGAGCTTACGCCTCAACACATGTAATGTCAGTGCCTGTTATCCAGGTAGCAAACAAATGTTTGTAGCATTTTTGTTATAGCTTGTGGTACCAAATTATTTCAAAATTAACCCAATAAACAAACAGCTGGCTTCTATCCAACAGCAGTGTCAGCCAGCATCCCCAAGTTTTAAATGTGTTTTTGATCATTTTGAGGACATCATCTTCTGGGTACTCATAGTGCACTATTTTGCCATAGTTCTCAGTGTGAAGACACTCATGTACTCAAAATAGCAAGTGCAGATTAATCAGATTTGAAACGCATCATCCGGCTTTTTCCTCCCACAGGTCGGTCCGATGGGGTGTACAATAAGTCATGCCGCCATGAAAAGAGCCCATCTAAATCCAACGAAGTGATCAGTCCAGAGATTCTGAAGATGCGTGCGGCTCTCTTCTGTATCTTCACCTACCTGGATACTAAAACCCTGCTGAGAACCGCTGAGGTCTGCCGTGACTGGAAGTTTGTGGCTCGTCACCCAGCCGTGTGGACCAGAGTGCTGCTAGAGAACGCTCGCATTTCTTCCAAGGTGCATAGCAAACATTTAGACACTGTATGCACTGCATAGTGTAAGTCAATAGCATTATCAAAGCTGTATCATATGATGCATTTACCTGTATCATCTTCAGATTCAGACTCAGACAACTTTATTTATGTGGCCACAGGCGATTTGTTGCTGTGCATACATACAGTAACATGTACACATAAATATTAATAAATGAAAAATAATAATATGCCAAGGAGTTTAGTGGAATAAAGGAATCCATAAATAGAATAACATTAAGTCTAATTATCAGTAAAATTAATAAAAAACAATACAAAAATAATGTTTACAAAGAATTTGACAGACGAATGGCTGAGGGAATAAAAGATTTCGAGTTGCGGTTAGCCTTACAAGCAGGTAAAACGTAACAACACCATTACGGCAACAGAGAAGATTCACCAGCAAGAATGTGTCCAGAAAAAACAAAAGTGTCTTTGCTTTGTATTTTGAAGATTTTCACTGATCTCTGTGTTTTTCTCTTAGTTCCTGAGCACACTGTCTCAGTGGTGCACTCAGACGCACTCCCTCATCCTGCAAAACCTCAAACCAAGACAGCGGGGCAAGAAGGAAACCAAGGAGGAATACCTGAAAAGCACACGGTGAGACACAGAAAGTTACATACACAAGTTACATCTGTATACAGTGTATAAAAACATACCACTTTTTTTACTGCATTGCTTTATGCTGATGTTTTTGTGCTGTTTGCTTACGATCAGCATGTAAAATATCAGGCGTCATTTCCTGCAAGAATACAAGTAGAAATTTGATTTGAGCAGAAGTGAAGTTGTTTGCTTCTAAAGTTTTTGTGTGAACGAGACAGCTGAAATCTGATTCAACAATGCATAGACGTGCGGCTTCCTGCATATATCGCTGCAGACACTGGAGGAACATTTTGTTATGTGCTATAAATGGTAAAAAGTGTTGCTTTGAAGGACAGGACAATTACTTCCCCTGCTCTGTCTCTGCCTGCCTTTTTCTTGTGACCTTCCCTTACCTTTCCATCTAAGTGGCTGTCTGGAGGAAGGTCTGGAGGCGTTGTTAAAGGCCACAGGAAGTAACCTGCTGATACTGAAGATTTCACACTGCCCCAACCTGCTGACCGATCGCTCCCTCTGGCTGGCCAGCTGCTATTGCAGAGCTCTGCAGGCTGTAACCTACAGGTAGACCAGGTCCCATCTCTGTCTGAACACATTTTACAGTTTAACCCCAGTGACATGCTTTCATGAGTCCATAAGACTGCAGTCATCTTTGTGCTGCAGACATAAAAATATGTGTAATATAAACGCATATTGTGTACATTTATCGTTTTCCAGAAGTGCCACAGATCCGGTTGGCCAGGAGGTGATTTGGGCCCTGGGAGCAGGTTGTAGAGACATTATCTCCCTACAGGTGGCGCCACTACACCCATGGTAATAGATCGAGAAATATGCTCTGTAACTTTTGAATAATGTCAAATATTTTATATGTCATTGTGACATCAATGCTCCCTAAATGAATGAACACGGACTGTATTTTGTCTCCTTTAGCCAACAACCGGCTCGTTTCAGTAACCGATGCCTGCAGACAATTGGAAGATGTTGGCCACACCTCCGTGCTCTTGGTGTGGGCGGAGCTGGATGTGGCATTCAGGGGCTGGCCTCTCTAGGTAAATATGGCTTGTAATTCAAAAAACACATTATTTTCCTCATACTGTGCTGAAACACATTTTTATATTGTATTCACCATCTGTCTGAGAGGGCTGTGTTTGGCGCCTGTTCTTTAAGTTCTTTACTGGTCAGCGTTAACTTGTATTGAATATCTCATTGCTGCCGAGAGAATGACTGCAGCGGACATTAGCAGCACTTTTATTTGTGAAAAAGAACCCATAAAAGCCTTTTGTTCCAGCAAGAATATGATCCAAAATTGGGGAGAAATTTCAAACATTGGCAACAAAGATTTCATGTTTCCCTAATGTTAGCATGTAGCTTCATTTAGCTGCGTAGGATATATGATGTAAATGCTTGCAGAAGCACGCCTTGTGCATATGACCATATAAAGAAATCTGACACACTATGACATCATATGGTAGCCAGAGTAAAAGAAACTAATGGAAACGTTGTTCAAAACAGGAGGAAACCTAAGGTTTTTGCTCACAGGGATTACCTTTACAAATATGTTTACCTTATTATTTTAACCTTTGGCCACATTTAATATGAACATCCCCAATGATGACACTATTTATGAGATACAGAATCAGGAAAAGAAAAATAGGTTCTCTTTAAACAATGTCACTGTCACAACATGACAAACTTTTTTTTTAACCAGTGTCTTAATTTTAAGCACTATTGATGTGACCTTAGACAAGCTGTCTTGTACTGCAATAACCCACTGTTGTTCTTATCTCAGCACTGCTCTACTTATCTTCTCCATCTCTGCATTACCTTTCCCTCCTTCACCCCCCTCAACCCACCAGCGAGGAACTGCATGCGCCTGCAGGTACTGGAGTTGGATCATGTTAGTGAGATCAACCAGGAGGTGGCAGCAGAGGTCTGCAGAGAGGGCTTGAAAGGTCTGGAGATGCTGGTGCTCACCTCCACCCCAGTCACCCCAAAAGCCCTGCTGCACTTCAACAGTGAGTTTGTTGTGAAAGTACAATGTGTTGTTAACTGTAATATTGTTGCTGTGATTTTAGCACTTGTGCTGCGAGTGTACCTTTGGTATTTTTTCAACCTGGACCCTATTTTCTGACTCTTTTGTGTAGAATAATTTTTTAAGCTGGTGAAGAATTTAGCCAGAATTTAGAGTGTGGCATGAAACTGGCTGTAATGTAACCAGTATTAGTGTGTTTGCACGGTCAATGTGCGTCCACTTAAAGTGTTTGTTTTTGCCACTGACAGGCTCAGAATATTATTCTAAGTGTCCAATAACATTATTGAAAGGATCTCTAGAGAAAAAGACCTCTTTATTAAAGACTAAGATCATTTTTGTTTAACAAGAAACAATCCCAGAATTACGATTGACAGACGCACCAGACTTAATATAATTAAATGGTCATTTTTATGATCATAAAACTCACTTCATTTAAAGTTGACAGAAATAATATAAAACTATAAAAAAAAGCACTCTTGGTTCATCTTGACACTGATCCAACAATCACCACCTCCGGTTTGGTGACCCTTAATTCACCCGTTTCTGGTTAAACACGAGGGATATTCCTCTTTAACAATAAGGTCTACCTCTGTAGAGATTGTTTCCATAATGCTGCCAGACACTTATAATAACAATCTGAGCCTGTCAGTGGCAAAACAAGCACTTTTAGTGGATATGAATGGATGCTGCACAGTCGCCTGCAGGGATTACGCTAAAGGTAGTTTCCTACCAATTTCAAAAATGTTATTCTTATTAGTCACTTAAGACACAAAAACATGGATAATTGGGTTGAGGTTGGAAAATACCAAAGTTACCATTTAACTGTTCTGAGCAGTGTTATCTCATGCAGTATGTCTGTAATATAAAGGTATTATTAACATCAGGCACTAAAAATATTCTGTTAGACTACTAAAACATTTAGGCAGCAAACTGTTAGTCATTTAAGCAAAGAAGAAAAAGAGAAAAATAAAACTACAATATATTTATTTTCACAGTTATAAGCACAAATGTATCATAAAAACATCCCAAAAGGAAAAAAAATCCATCAAATAACAAATGCTGCCTAAATCCTCCTTCCACTCATGTAGGTGTGTGCCGTAACCTGAAGTCCATCGTGGTTCAGATTGGTATAGAAGACTACTTCGAGGACCCCAACAGCCCTGAAGCGAGGAAATTATTTGATGAGATGGTTAACAAACTGCAGGTAACAGCGCCTCTGTGTCTCACATTTCAAAACAGGGATTATATGCCCTCAGACACTTCTCATACATGTGAACATACAAGTTTCAATGAGGAAAAAAAACCTATTAAAACTGAAAGTTTAGTCTGAAAGTTTCTGATCTGTTGTAAACACATAAATTATATTTTCTGTGCACATTAATACTCTCAACAGAAAAAAAACATGTTGTTTTTGGTTCTCTTACTGTATAACTATTCTGCCATCCATTGAATGTGGTGTTGACTTTATAAAGGTGATGGTTAACATGGAGGTGAGCTTTTTTAACAGACCTCCTTGGAGTTTTGCACCACTGTATGCACATGACTAACAGTTTGGCCGATGCTTGTTCAGAGGATAAGATGCGTCTATTTTTACCACAACTACACACCATTTAAACGGTGACTCAATCCTTGAGGTCCCAGTGATGGTTGGTTGTGGATGCTAACTCACTCGAGCAGAGGCTTACTGTGAGAGGCTCGGGTCATCCCTATAGCTGACCACACACAAACAGAGATATAAAAGCTGTGAAATCCCAGGTTTTATTTATGTTTTGTTTTTATGAGTCAGTTTACAGTGTGTTCCTCTCAGTTATCACACTCAAGATGGTGGGGTTGCTCACAGCAGTTAGGTAACCTCTCCAAACAGCAATGATTTATTTTTATCCCTCCCTCTTTAAGTCTGCTGTGAAGAGGAAGCCAAAGTTCTCCTCTCGTGTTTAATCATCCATTTTTTTGAAGGGGGTTCTGTAGAGGTGAAGCTTAAAAAGCAACACAGTCATCTTTAACCTGCTGCACCTCAATGCGTTACAGTCTTTTAAAGCTTTCTGTCATACATCAGTTACCGTGGGCACTTGCTGCTAATGGAATGAAACAGGAAAGCATGAAGACGAGGGGGAAATAGCAGCCTGGTCGCCAGACGAAAATTATTCTTTAAATCGTATCATATCAAAGTTTCTAAGGTGACGTAGTATGTGAGCTGACTGTGACATCAGAGTGCTGCTTAAGGGATGGTGGATGGCGTGACACCTGTGTTTCTTGCTGGTATAGCGTCTTAAAAAGTGGTTATTTTTTACCAGGGCATCACTGTTTTTCCTGAAAGTGGCACGAAAATTTTATTTTATTTTTTTTATGTACCGAGACATCCCTGCATTTCCTGCCAGGATAGTTGTAAAAAATTGGTTGTTTTTTACTGAGACATTGCTCCGTTTGCTGCCATGATAGTGTCATGATTTTTCTTTTTTGTTTGTTTACTGAGACATTGCTGCATTTCCTGTCAGGGTAGTGGCACAAAAAGTGGTTGTTTTTTACTGAGACATTGCTGCGTTTTCCACAGGATAGTGGCAGGCAAGGCTGTTGTGTTTGATTGAGACATTGCTGTGTTTTCCTTCTGGTTTAAAAAAATTTTAAAAAAGTGATTGTTTTTTACCAAGACATAACTGCGTTTCCTGTGGGGATTGTGCTCCAAAATCCAGGTATTTTATGCTAAAACACGATCTTTTCCTAATCACAACCAAGTGTTTTTTGTGCCTTAACCTAAACATGCATTAACCACAGTGTTGTTGTAACATTAAGTTTCAACATATCCACCACGTAGTAATGTGTAAATGTTATGTGTCTGTTGTTTGCAGAAATGTACAATGCCAACATTTTTCCTGATAATTGGTCTGTAAATGGAGCATTTTTGTCTGTCAGATGTTTAGAAAAAAAGTCGTGCACAAGTTTCCTTTGAGAAAATCAGATTCTGACGTCTCCTCCCGTTCATCCAGGCTCTGAAGAAAAGACCCGGCTTCTCCAAAATCCTTCACGTGAAAGCAGACAGTCTCTGCTAACATCTTTTGTGCAGAATCTTCAAGTCTTTGAGAGGCGCCATCTTGGCTCCAGTCAATCAAAAAGACCCAGCCGTTTTAAAGCCGCTCCACGGGGTTGAATACGTCTGCAGCACTGACAGAAACAACAGAAGATCGCCATGATGAACCAGGACCGAGGCTCAATGTCCATACTCCACTAGTACAAACTTCAAACAGAAAAAAAAAATCTCTGTCACTACTTCAGTAAGGTGAAACCAGTATCTCCTTCATGTTGGTTATGACTGAAAACCAGTCAGGCATGACATCACTTGAAGGGCTTGTCTGAAACCTTACAGACTCAAATAACGCAACAAAGCTGTCAGATTCCTTTTTCTCAGTCGTCTTCTGCTTTCACCATGAAGATGGTGAAAAGAAAAGATCCCTCTTGTAACGCCTGGAGCCAGGTGACAGCGCTGTATTTAACTGTCTGCATCTACGCAATGCTTGACATAAACTACCTTCAACACCATCAGCTCGTTGGAAGGAGCACATTATGAGGCGTTCATACTTTTCAGAGAAGTACATAAAACGGTGGCAGGAGCAAGAAATTATAGAGAAACTGATTTCCTCAAGAGATCTTGAGCTCTCAAGGTAAAGAGTCTTGAGAAAGGAGCTTTATGTTTGTGTGCGTGATCCGAATAAATGCTTTTCCGCCCAGGACAGAGACAAGCTGCACCAGCTCCAGGCACAGCGGAGAGAGCAAGGACAGCCTCCCTATTACACACTTGACAGTCTTCTTAGCCAATTGCATGGCAGCAATGCATTTCCCTTCTTCTACCATCCTCTCTGCTTCCCCATGTGAACATCGTCGTGTCACAAACCTGGACTCTAGTGTTTTTTGACAGTTGTAGAAACTCTGAGAGAGCAGGGCGCGATGTCTGATGCTGCTCAGGCTGGAAGGATGATCCATAATGCATTTCTCTCAAAAACTAGTGCCATTTGTAACAGTGTCTGTCCTCATTCCAGTGAGCGTTTTCTCCAATGTGCCATTAATGAGAGAGGAGGGACCATGTACAGTGAGGCAGGTGTTTAATCCCTTCACATCATCACTTATTGGAGTGTAAGCAGCTCTCACTGAGCATAAGGGTATTTAATGTGGAACATGGTCTGCAGGTGCATACAGGTGTTACAGTGTTTATATATCATGTGACTTTCATACTTCATACTAAACAGTGCCATTCCTATTAATAGTGCTCATCGTGGCTGAGGCCCTGAGCAGTCCTTATCTTCAGCTGACATCCTCTGGCTCCCTCTGCTGGTTTTTTTCAAGCAGTTATGCAGCCAGTGGCCAGCTGTTATGATGGCAGTTTGCACTCTTTGAAGCACGGAACATGTATCACCTTAGCCATTTTGCAGCGCTCAAAACCAAGGGATCAGGTCTTCAGTATCTTTAAAAATTAGGAATATGATTTGGTGCACTTCAGAGTTTAGCCTTTGTTGGAGAAATTCTCAAGAAGTATGCGTAGCAATATTGAGGGTTAGTGTCCGCTCCTCTGTGCTGCAGATAACTTAAAGGGGGGGTTTCAAGAATTTTTCCCTGTAAAATCAGTTTATTATTCACAAGTAATACTAGTCAGTCTGGGAAAACTACAGTACAGTGTCTTTTGGCTTTGGGGGAGCTGTGCCAAGTGTGAGCAGCTTGAGAACTACAAATTAATAGCACAGAAAGTTGCATCAGAAGCTGGAGGGCATGCTGTTTTGGAAAATGTTTAAAGATTTGTCTACAAGAAGGTTTATATAAAGACTATTTATGGGAGTTTTTGGAGTTTGACCCACTCTAGGGACCAAAAGTCAGGATTTTTCCGCCTTTGCTGCATTGATTTTTTTTAAAAATCAGTCTCTTTTGAGTCCCCGAACAATATGAAAGTGCAATACGAAATCACAGAAGCTCCTATTAGATGCTTACAATCACTTTACGTTCAAGATATTGTGAACAGCATGTTAAAACAGGTTGACAAAATGATTCACACATCAGGCAGAACATCGCGTCCTTTCCCTTTGGACACCACAGGTTGCTTAACAAGTTGCTCATTTTACCTTAGAAACCTCATCTGTCTCTGTAAGAACATGCTTGTGGGCAGGGCACACAATGGAGCAAAGTGACAGTTTGCAGAAAAGCTGAGCAGTTGTTTGTCACAGGGGGTTCAGAGGAGAGCCAATGTTTTTTCTGCTTTATCTTCAATCTTGTGTCTATGAGGACTTGTGTAGCTGCATATTGTAGTGACGGTGTTCCAGGTGAATGTGTGAGAACAGTTGTGGGTGTCCAGTTATTCATGTTCTTCCAGTACTGCATATTATTATCCTACACTGGTACTGATTCATTTGAGGGAAGTCGGTTCGTGGACAAAGGTGTTTGCTGACACAATAGAGAAAACACAAAGCACTTGTTGATTTTAAGTTTTAGACAATCCTGCCTTCGCTATCAACTTCTCTGTACATAATGTTTGTAAAAAAGAAACAAAACAGAAACAAAAACAAGAAAAAAAGGACCAACATTTGATGTTATATAATATTAAGGTCTTACTTATGAGTGGAACAAGTTGAAGTTTACAGGTCTTCATTCTGTAAGCATTTTATCTCCAAAGTTGAATGAAAGATAAACATAGAGAATTATATTATGTATAACAGTAGTGTTGAAATTGCAGTTGTGTATTAGATACTTTATATTAAATGTGCATCAGAGTCATATAGAGATGGAAATTATTTAAGAAGAGGATAATTCAGCTATTTATTTCTATAAAAAAAAGAGCGATGTGTATAATGTTAGCATGTTTGTGTTCGAGCATCAATCATTAAGTTGCCTTCTTAACTGTTCTGCTACTGTGACGAGAAAAATTATTAGATGTTTAAAGAGCTTTGATTGCCTGCAGGTTAATTCTCTTTATTTGATCCAGTCTGTTGTTGCACTAGTGAGATAAAAAAAAAAAAGATATTTCAGATGTTTATTATAAGAGTGTTGTTTTTAATGTTCAGCTATTTCTCAGTATTTGACAAAATATGATGCACTTTTTTTCCTGAACACTTTTGTGGTCGTCGGTTAAGTCAAAAAACGACCATGGTTTCTGTCAGCGGGACACTTGGCGGCGTTTTCTGTCGTGGTGTGAAACCGAACGTTTACATGTTTGGTTTCATCGGAGGAAGATTCTGGAATTACAGCGAATACGTATGAACTTCTATGACTGAACAGACGTACAGTTTGCCTCTTTTTTTCTGAAACCATCTCTCATATCTCAAAAGTTAAACTGGTTCAAGAAGATTCAAGTGCTTTTTAGGTTCATTGCCAATATGACCTTATGCTCACCTTCGTTTTTGTTCCTGTCTTTGTTTTAGTTCTGAAGATTTCATGCTCATACCGTTAGATAACGTTTGCTTTATTGTGAAAATGGACCTGCTGAAGATGTAACAGAGCCTGTGTGCTCTGAAACTGCAGATTCGAGGTGCCAAGTACGCCAGAATCCTTTTTTGGCTCCACTCTGCCTCTCCAAATATAAAGCAGAATCATTTCTAATATATTTATTTTGATTCAGAAACTGAAGCATCACTTATAAACCAAGGTGCTTCCTCACTCTCATGTTTATTTCATATTTTAAATTAATCACTCCTGTGTTGCAGTTGTCATACTGTACAATTGAAAAACAGTGTCTGAGTGTTCATGTACCTCTCTGTACATATTTTATGTATGAATGATTGTACTCTGCCCGTTCATCTGAATAGTATTTTACACATTACCTCAACACTTATCTGGGCAATTAAGTGTGCAGTTTGTCTATGTACATTTTTTTTTTCATTTACGACTGCCATCGACAGGTACCACCCATGAACTTCATCCATGTTGCTACAACAAACAAAATGGATTCTGTCGCATAAAAAAATCTCCCAAAATATGATCAGCCTTCTGCGATGACTGCAATAGATGGAAATGTTTTACTACTCATTTTCACTCATTTGTTGTCATCAATAAAATTGCTTTAAATTGTATTTGTGTGTACTCTGCTACTTTTTAAAATAATGTTTAACCCTTTGAAACTTGGAGCAACGTCACTTTTCTTGTGCTGCTACAGCTTTTATAAGTATTTTAACCTTTGAACCCTGAGCACATTGATGCAATTTCTTTCAAAAAAACGTGAAAAAAAAGGCATTATCCAGAACTATGGTATTGTGTCTTGAAAGACACTTTTCTGTTAAATTCCTTAAATGTATTTTTTTTATGCAGAGCCTTTTGAGTACTATTAACACGACCCTAAGAGGGCCACAAACATTGCATATGATAAGCCTAGATACCAATGCAGGTAAGTGAGAAAATATTTCTTTGTAATTTTGGCATATCTTTGTTTAAGCTTGTATCCTGCAGTTAAATTGTATCCATATATTACAGCTTAGACTGCATCATTTGCACTGACAAGATTATCACCCAACTCTGCCACAGTTCCAACAACTTTTAGTTTTGGTTTGATATTTATGTTCCTATAGAGCATTTTTATGTCATACATTGTAACTTGTCTCAGCTAGAAACGCGCAGGTGAAAAGAAACAATGGCTCTGTATCAAGTGCTTAATGTTATTAGTTGATGAACTAGATCAAACATGTAGCAATTAAACAAGATTTTCTTCTCAAGATAGATGGCTTTAAAGGGTAGTCCATATTGAAAATACATTTATCAGGTGACCAGTAACATTACTTAAATTGATATATTCTATAATGGATATTTTGCCAGTTGTAGTTTGTTTGCATGTTAGCCAAATACTGATTACAGCGGCTTTAGCAACATATTAATCGTGGCTTGGGAGAAAAACAATTTACATAATGTTACTTTTTTATTTTTATAAATGGTATGAAGACACATTTTAAAGTGTTATAAAGCAGAAATTGTCTGAACCTATGTATACATTTTTAAATCATTGTCATAGTTTTTCTGAGTTTCCTGCTTGTTTATTTTTCAGTCTCCATCTGAGAGGAAAAAATTATAATTGCGGAAGCAGCGCTAAAATGATGAAGTGTAGTTTTAAAAGATACTAAACAGGCCGGGAGACACAGTGTTGACCAGTTTTCTGTGGGACAACAAAATCTAAAGTATTTACAAATCTTTTGGTCATTACTTATAATGATTAAAAAAATAATTACAAATCATTCATAATATTCAGACATTAAATATCAATATTTTACATGAATAAATGTGATTATTCATCATAAAAGGCTTATAAGTTATAAAATGCCACATGTAAACTGTGTGATGATGGAGGTTACATTAGGTTACATACATTTTTCTGTGGTAAAGTCAGAAATCTGTGTCTTTATTAATAGGCAAGGAGCACCCGAAAGTACCATCAAGTTCTGATTAAAAAAAAAAAAGACACCCAAAATCACCCAAATCAAAATCATGAAAGACATGAGCTGACCCTCTAGTAATTGAATGGTTAAGTCCTCTGTAGCCTCACGTGTTCCCCTGCTGGACTCGGGACTCCTGCCAGAACTTTGTCCCTGTGTTTCCCTCTCCACTTTCCAACTGCCTGAGTGGAAGAGGAGGGGGAGTACACTTCCCACAGAAAACAAGGTTTCAGTTTTAAAGCTTTCTTCACACAATCACAACATGAATGCAAACCCAGAGCAGCTGATTTCATAAAATTTCTCAATGAATATAATGTTTATTTTCACAGGTCTGTCAATCAATCTTTATATCAACAGTGACTCAAACATCAAGGTGTGATTTGATAATATTATGATAGAAAGTCTGGAACTCTGTGCAGATTTAACCTCACTTAGCTCACTGTTTTAATTTTACAGCAAACAAACCTATTTTCTGCAGTAGTTTCAAGCACATAATTTGAGCAAAAAAAGTTATGGCATTATCATAACAATCAATAATTTCAATATTGGGGAGAACACATAAAATGAGGTTTTGGGTCTACTTCAGCAGAATTTTTTTAGGATCTGGAGATTTTTTAATGCATTTAATTGTGCCTTTTCTGCATCAATTTATATTGTAAATGCTTTTTATTTTGTCAAAGTAAAAGTCTTCTGCAACTTTCATGTTTTTATTAGGGGGTGAAAAATACACGTAATAAATATTGAGGGGTACATGTCCCCTGTGTCCCCACCAAAATCTGCACCTATTATCATCACCATAATGGCAACGCCAAGCACCACAAAATAGAAGACAAAGTTAGGAAACCAGCTAGGATCCAGACATTTTTTTTCCGAAGTTAGAGTAGAAAAACACAAGTAAAAGAGTTAATGTTGGACTTACATTTATCAAATGGAAACAGAAACATGAAACCCAAAGTAGACATGTGTAGACAAAGTAGACAAAGTGGATGCTAATGTTGCCTTGTGCCTGCAGGATTTTAAATAAATGTTTATGTGTTACCCAGAACAACTTTTTTATGGAAGTAATGCATCAGCACTTTGTTTTTTTCCTCAAGTTTATCTCTCAAAAAGAACATTTCCTAAAGTAAAATCTGCAAATCCCATGTTGAGGCAGAGCTCTGCCATGAAATGCAACATGAGATCTGATTGGCTGTGAGTGAAAATGTTGGCCGGCTTTCCTTTGTTTGTGCCCTTGAGGTGTCAGGAGGAGAAGAAGCTCTTGTTACATCTTGCAGTGGATTACCAAGGTTTTGCTACTACAAGGCTCCAGAGAGCACCTTAACTGAAGTAAAGTCTTTTTTAATATAAATGTAGATTATTAATTTGTTAATTCAAGTTTTTCCTTTAGCATCTGTCTGTGGAGATTCTCAGTCATGCAGGCCATGGTTGTCTGAATCTGCAGTGTATTTAGAAATACATCTACTTACAATAATTATGTATTCATAAACCCCTGCTGAACCTGATCTATTTAATGCCCCTCTTGTTTTATTGTCCAGTATACTGTTATTGATGAATTGCCTCACAATCTTTTTCAAATATGTTGTCTTGTGTGGTTGCTGATGTCTTTTGTCTGTGTTTTTATATGCTCTCAGTGCAAGATAAATTCCCTCCGGGGTAATCAAGGTTTCATAATAATAAATAATAATAATAAATACTGGAGCTTGTAAAGACAAACCGGTGGCAGCTTCTCTCACATTCTCTGAAAGGTGCTGCAGACCCACACAGGTGTTTTCACTTGTGACTGATTAGACTTCTGCTCACACTGAAGTGTGCAGAGCTATGAAGATAACATGGGTGTTCTGCAGGCAAATCAGATTGTTTCTCAATTCAGAACTTTAAGGCAAACTGTCCACACTGTTACTTAGAATTGATCAGATCAGATTTGTGTGTCCAGATGGCACCAACCTATTTGATTGGATTGTTGTGATAACAACATGGTGTCAGTAGCCACGCTGATGATGTGGATTTCCAATGCAGAAGCATGAGAAATGGAGACTAACAACGTTTGCAGCATGCGAAAATGGATAAAAAACCATAGTGTCAGATTTATCATTATCGATAATCTACAAAAAGACAACACAGTTCAAGGCTGGATTACAAATCTTCTGAAAAGGGACACAATTGCACCAGAGCCGTGGCTGGAACTACACGATGGAAATGTTGACTTCTGGGCAAAATTAAGTAAGTTTCTAAGCTTTTATAATGACAGGAAATGATACAACATGTGTGACATTGGATGTTAAACTGACAATTAACCCTTTGAAACCTAAGCAAATTCCTTTGATTTCTGTCAAAAACACTGAGCACTGACAATGAGCAACTTAACCAGAAATGTAGTAACAGTTACAAGAAAATTACCTGAAAATAAACAAATAAAAACAAAAGTGAAAAACCAAAGGAGACAGGAAAATGACCTCAAAAAAAGTGCAGTAAAAAAAACTATTCGTTTTCTGAAACAGAATTTTAAATATATAAATATAAGAACATTAAATATACTTTTTCTAGACATTTTCTTCCTTTTTTGGAGGGGGGTAATATCTTATAATCTCCCAACAGCAATTTTTCAGGTCATTTTCTTGACACTTTTTTCTTTTCTTTTTTTCCCTTTTTTTGCATATGTCTTGTCATGTTGCTCTTTGTCTTTTCCCCAATGTTTTGTTTTTTGTTTTTTTTTAAATCAAAACAATTTTCTCAGGTTCCATGGGTTTGAATGCTTGGAAAAGGCATCTGAAAACAGCACAACAAAGCTGATGTCAATCCAGGTTCTAAAGGGTTAAAGTTGGTTAAAATGTCTGTTTTCAAACTGTGTGTAGTTTCTCCATTTTATTTGTGCATTGCATCATGGGAGAATGGTGTGCATCGACAGCCTACTCAAAAATCAACTGTACGTTGTGTGGTTTGATATACTTCATTTTGTGACCTTTCTACTTGTGAACACATGGTATACTCAAAAAAACTGCTTAGTAGAGTATACAGTAAAGATTTCTGATGAGGCAAGTGATGTTGTCTTTAGTGAGTGCGGACCCCTTTTTGTTTGATTTATGTCTGTAACGTGGCTGCTCATTAAAGTTGCCTTTAATTCAGTTGCAATTAAGTATCAGGAGAATGACAGAGATTTCAAGCAGGCACGGTCTGCACACACCCACACAGTCCTGAGAGGACAGGTCTCATCAGGCCAAAAAGTGAAAACACTTGTGTGCATGGACCAAGAGTGTGCAACTCTGAACATTTGAAACTGAGCTTGTTTTACAGAACTGAGTGTCTGTTTATCAGCAGACAAATAAACTATGTTGGCACCGTTGCTAATTGCTGGCTTGTTAAATTTTTGGATGCATGTCATGTTCTCACATTGGAACTTTGGTCTTTCTGTTCCTTCTCCTCCTCCAAGTTACCATCTGATGGTCCTTGATATTTATGGCTGGCAACAAGTCGACATCCAGGGAATGTAGTTCTGTCCTTGGCACTTGTTTGGTTTTGAATTGTCGGTCAAAAGACTAAACTTTGTCTGTTTCCCATAAGGACATATATTCTCATTCCTAAAAATATTACTGTCATTGATTTTATGTTCTCATGATCATGAAAATGTCACTTTATGTGCATTTAGAAATATCAGGAAATACCTAAAAATTTGTGTGAATGATGACTCTGGAGAAGCTCCAAAAAGTGAAGCAAAGTTTTTTTGGGATATTTTTGGACACACTGAGATGCCTCAATATGTAATGAAATCATATTGTTGTATTGCATTCATTCCAGAACAAAAAAGTACATCTATTCAATTTTGAGATATTGTCTGCAACTTCTACTTGTTGTGCTCCACAATATTTTGAAATATTGCACTTTTTTACTCCAATACATTTATCTGTAAGCTTGAGTGAATTTGCAGATTAACATTTTGCATCATGCACCACAGATTCCTTTAACTTAAGCGAAGGAAATCTGCTATTGTCATCTGCTTTTGTGAATGTTTTAGTGTAAAATAGTGTAAAAAAACAAGATAAAATAATAGTTCATTTCTAAAGTGATTTTTTAAAAAAAGAAATATAGCTAGTCTGCTAGACTGATTTTCAGCCCACTTTTGCTAGAAGTAAATTCATGATATTCATATAAAAAAGTAAAAAGTCAACCCCACCATGAGAAGTAAAAAGTGCTACTTACATGTTGATCAAGGCAGTTCTCACATTATTTACTGAGCGCATTACTTCTGGTTTTAGTATTGCAGTTAACTGCAGTTTATTGCAGTTCTGCATGTGGTTTGCTCAGAACAATGCTCATGGGTGTATTCAACTACTGTTAATGTCTTTATGATTAAAGTGTCTATCATTTCTGTTGCGCTGCTTGTCTAATTTGTGTAGACAGTAGCAGTTTTCATTTACTGCATATTCATATAGTATACCGTAAAACTGAATTTTCTTATGACAAATAAAATCATATAGTAGAAATTAGTTTTAATATACAGTTTTTAAAATCATATCTGGTCTATGATAAGAAAATAGTTTTATTATTCTTTATTCTTTATTTGGTCTCTATTAGCTTCCACAAAGAGGTTGGAAAATACAAATTTAGTCTTTTAAAATCTGTCTGTCTGTCTGTCTGTTGCAAGTTATCCAACTTTAGAGAATACATTTCTTAAGAGCCCCTTTTTCATGGTATGGAGGGGTTTGTCATGCTATTTGCTTATAAGTAGGGTGGATGTACAGGGTTTAGAAACTATTTTTCCTGTTGACTATTGCAAAATAAAACTTTCCCAGTTCTTCTCAGCCTCTGATTGTGTTTATCACTGCAGAAGAGGATTAACACTGTTGTCCAACAGAAGTGAGGACTGGGTTAAGGTCTGTTCTGACACCATCTGTCCCTTTGGCTCAGCGTGATGGCTTTGGAGCCTTTTCTTTTCTTTCCATGTGCACTCACTCTCTGCCTCACTCTCACAGATTTAAAAGGGTGATAGTATGGAAACAGCTCCAGCCTGTGGTTGTACTTTTCCTGGAAAAATATTCATGAGGACAGAAGTGGATGAAGAGGAGATATGTGACAGCTACAGCAGCGGGTTTAAAACGTTGATGAATTAAGAAGACTGGTCTTTTTAGATCACGATAGAACTTTAATTTTGTTAAACCTTTTATCCATCATTTATTATTTTTGAAATAACATAACATTACGTACAGAAGGCACTTACAAAAACAAGTTAAATTACAGATGCTGTTATTATAAACATTATATTAATGATTTAAAAAACATAACAGAATGATAAAGACATGAATGACAGCACCATTGGCAAATTTTTAACAGTACATCTCAAATAAAATTTAGCATGATTCGAATCTACAGTACAATAAAAAACATTACTCATTTGTTATCAATGTAATAATGCCCGAGCTATGCTTGCAAGTATAACTTAAGCATCAAGATAAAAAGCGTAAAACTCAACAGTTTTTGTTTTTTTTCACTAGTCAGAGGTTTGTTTTATTTTACATATTAGGCTTTGTGGTTTCTGCTCTGTGCAAGTCCTGGTACATCTCTATTAGACGAGTGGCCTCTCTCTGTCCTGACAGCAAAGCACCATGGGTAGTGGAATAGTATTTTCTGTGGGTGGCCTCTCCAGCGAACAGGACCTGTAGAGGCTGAGGAGGGAGGACAGGAGAAAGATTTTGAGAGAAGAAAACCAGATTCAAAACAAGAGCTGTCAGTGTCATCTTGACATATTTTTGGCCTCTTGCGCAGCTGCATTTTCTATTTCCATCGCTGATTCCTCCGTTAGCGCTCCACATGTAGGAGGCTGCAGTAACTTTGCTTCAGGGCTTAAGATTTCAGGTTGACAGGGTTGAAGGACTTCAGCAGAGAGGTCATGCTATTCCTTCAACAGTGTCAAGTGAGCACACAAACCCCCGCCTCCAGCCCCCTTCACCCAGAACGCATCAGGTTTCATGGTCTAGACTGCTGGCCAGGAAACAGCCTGCTAACCCCCCCCCCCCCCCCCAAACACCAGCTGTATTTGCTCTGCATGTGCTGCGATGTGACATGGTAGTGATGACACGGCCGCATTAGCCAGATGCTCTCACAGTTCGACCAGGGAGTGTAAACAAGAGTGAAAATACTGCTGTAAAGGCTCTCACAGCTCAGTTTTTCTACAGCGTGCAATGAATAGCTTCCATTATGACGGATTTATCTTAAATATGTAGCCTACACTTTGTTTTACAAGTTCCTTAGTTTCCTATAATTTATGAGCAGTAAATTCACCTGACATTTTCTATAAAGATATATATCATTTGGTGATATGTAAATAGAAAACTGGGGCTCAGCTTGCCTTTGTTTAATTCCATTTAACTGATACCACAACATAGAGGCTCTTTTTATCAGTGCACAGCAGGTCAGCTAAACATACAACAAACATCCAATTTAACATATGTGAGGAATAAAGTTTCCAATAATAAGTCAATATTGGATCATTGTTAGACTGGGTTTATATCAGGCCCGTGCACAGAAATGACTGGGCCCCTGAAAAGGTCCACTGATCTTTTTTTTTTAGTTGCCAACATGTCAAATTCTACCGTTCTGTCATTTATCTCAGTGTCAGACGCACCGGGCAGTGAAAATTGTTGACGTGCCAACAACCCAACTCATCAAAAATCTGAACTTTGTCAGTGGACGTTGATGTTAGACACCAGCGCACGGAGGCACTCTTTGTGGCAGTATGATACACAGTGTGCAGCGGCGTTACCTAAAGAGCGAGAAATTCTGTATAGGGGTGTGGGAGGGGTTGTTGATAAGTTAAGAAAACTCTGGTCTTTCAATTTATAGCTGTTTGTTTGCTGTGTAAAGCCAAAATTCAATGGAGTTACTTTAATAACAACATATTGTACTAGTTTGTGATGTATGTTGACCTGATTAGTAAGAACTGTGCTCATTTTAAGCCAAACCAGATGATTTTTTTCTACACCTTAACTTGTGCTAACCCAGTGTTTGACCTACATTGTAAATTTATTTGGAAAAACACTGTGTGTACGTAATGAGCAGAAACTGTAAATTTCCCTTTGAAAACCAAATCATTGCGAAAAGACACAATGACGCCTTTCTGACCCAATCTTACAGTATAAAATCTGACATATTTATAAATTATTTTTAAAATTTAGGTTTACTTTATATCTAATTGTTAAATGAACCCAAACTTAAAAATGAGAAGTGAAATTACCCTGTTACCCTGTTCTGTTAGCAACTTCAGTAAACCAAGCTGGTCTGATTGAATGTAGCTATTGATAAATTTAGGAGATCTTCAAGTTCAGTTTTCCAAACATGTCTAAAAAAAAATAAAAATATGATTGGCTAGTTTGCAATGAACAGAACACATATATTTAGCACAGTAAACTTGGTTTACTGAAATTTATCAAATCTATATAGAATGATTTAAGTTGCAACAACTTCACAAAATTAAGTAAAAATAAGAGATTAATAGTTATATAAACTCAAAATTCTCAGGGCAATTGGGTTCCTAGATTTATTTTTTTGTTTATTTATTTTTTTGGTAAAATCTAATTTTACACTGTATATTGTAAACTTCACACAGGGATCTAATTTCAGTTACATTAAATCTTAGCAGTGTTCGTATTTTGTTGTTATTGTCTTACTGCAGCCTTGGTGGTGTTGGCATAAGGTAGTGGCATGGCCAGCCTCTCACAGTCTCCACCGCTTGATCCCACCCTGGTGAAGGAGTAGGAGCCTCGGATGAAGGGGTTACTGCCCCACGAAGAGCGCAGGACACGCCAGGGCTTAGGAATGTCAGGGTTCCCTGCGGACAGGAGGACAGAGACGGAATTAGTGCACAAATTTAATGATGATTATGGATATTCTGGTGTCCAATGCATCACACAAACCAGTTCAAACTAAGAAAGTAGCGGGTGTGAGTTTACTGGGACATCCAGTCTGCCATCTCTAATCAAATGGTGACCCTCTTTGAGCAGAAAGGCACCAGCAAGTCTATATGTAATTAAACAACAGCTGAGGGGATTAAAGCACTTTGACCTACATGAGGAATGCATGCGATTTACACTCTGCAATCTATGGGAAGTCCACCAACCTCATCATGACGGGACAGTCACTGTTTCCATATTCACTCTGTGACCTATTTCTGAGGCAATCACTTTACAGGCAATAATCTGAGTCATTCCTACAGTGCAGGATGTGCACATTTCTAATCTATTCCCAAGAAGTGAGTCAACTGATGGTCATACCATCAGTACCACCACTTTTTATTACATTTTCTGTTGCAGCCACCTTGAAGCAGCTTCTTTTATTTATCCAGGAAAATTCCTCAGTTGCGCAACAAGTGATGTGTTTAGGTAACTAGTAGCCGCAACACTAGATAAGACTTGGATAAAATAAAGCACACATGACTTTTTTGTGTATCTGTGTCACACAAAAATGAAGTAGGACAGATCAAATGTCAAGGCCTCTTCACCTTATCTAACATATGATCAGTGTTTCTGCTCTGTGTCGCTTTTGTGGTGCTGACACCGGACCAGTTAGCTGATGCTCACTTGAAACAAAACACCCGAGTCTTTCAGCTGTATTATCTGTCCACCTATTGTCATGAGAAAGCTTCTCACGTCATAGTTGAAGCTTATGTCATTTCCTATATACAACCCAACGAAGTAACTTTTTGTATGAGTCACTGAGCTCAATCTCAGACTCCCAGGGCTGAGGTTGAGCTGTTAGTTTTACATCACTGATTGTTGGTGAAAACTTAACTAGAATAGAGCCGGAAGACAGGAAGACAAGTTGATCTGTTTTTTGTCAAACACAAAGCATTTGTATCTTTTATAAAGAATATATTTTTCTTTAAAGATACAGTCCATAACCTTTTTGAGAAGAACTTTTTGTCATATTTGCTGAAACTGTCACTATATTCCCAAAGAAGTACACTTGAGAGATAGTCACTGGAAAAAAAGTATGTTCCTCTTCCTGTACTGCCTGTAATGGCATTCGCTAGGAATCTATCACACAACCAATCACAGCTGAGGAGTATCTATAACAGCTGTCAAGCATTTTAATCACTGCTCATAAACTACTGTCAAGCTAGGCAGTGCTTATCAAATAAATATAATATATATAATAAATATCTGATCAGCACTGCCTACTTTGATATTGTGAGTGAAGTTCACAAGCAGTGTATGATATAACTGACAGCTGTGCTCGAGACTGCTTGGCTTTGGTTGATTTTGTTCATGTGTAGTAAGGGCAACGAAAGTGCTATAGATGGATATAAACTAGGTAGAGGAATATTTTTTTCACAGATTATCTATTTATTTAGCGCTATGTAAAATTTTTTCATAAGCTGTCAACTGCAGGTTTAAGAGATGATCTTTGATTAGATAAGGATTTAAAATATCAGAGTGGGGATAAGTGAAACACAGAAATGACTCCTGTGTAGAGATCAGTCTAGAAAACCCGAGGAAGCGTCTTTGGTGTAAACAGGATGTATGACAGGTAACATCTGCCCACAATACACAGTTCTGTTTCCTGTGCGTTCGTCCTGACCTGTAAAGCGCCTCAGCAGCTCAGTGCAGGTCTCAGCCACTGTTTCGTCATCGCAGCGCTCCATATACAGCGCCTCCTGTCCGCAGATCCAGCCGCTCAGCATGTAGCCGTAGCGCTCGGGCGGGTAGAGGACGTCAAAGCTGCAGATCTTCTTGTACCACAGCTCCTCGGGGTAGGTCAGCTGCTCTAGCTGAGCCTCGTCCTCCCACACAAACTGGATGCTGTTGCACTCAGGGCTCCAAAAGGGCTCTTTGTACTCTAAGAATATCTTATCGGTGGTACTGATGCCCAGCTTCTCGATGGCGAGCACTTTGTCCTCAGGCAGTGAGGGGGAGAACATGACCTCGTGGTTCTGTTTCAGGACGCCCAAAGATGCTGTCACGATCACATGGTCAGCTGTGATCCACTCCTCGTCTTCGCACTCCACGTAAATTGGGTGCCCCAAGATCAGGGGGTCCTCGTGAGGTTGGCAGCTATGGTTGTTTTTGTTGTGGTTGTTGTCCTGGTGGGTGTCGCTGTTCTGGGCAATGACCTCCCGATGCTGGGCTGAGAAGTTCCAGTGGATGCAGCGGATTGGTTTGCTAAGGCAGATGGTGCGGGAGGGGATGTCCTGGGCCAGGAGCTCCACGACCTTCATGAAACCTTCAGGAATGACATAATGTGCACCAGGGATCTCCGTCCACTCGCCAAACTCACTCAGAGACACCTCATCCATACTGGGAGAGCTGCTTTCACAGCTCTCCACCTGAAAATGAAAACACAGAAAATCAGATCAATTAAGTTTCCACAGCGGTGGAAGAAGTATGCAGATCTTTTACTTAAGTAAAAGTAGTAATACCACCATGTGAAAATACTCTGTTACAAGTAAAAGTCCTGCATTGAAAATGTTACTTAAGTAAGAGTATAAGTGAAATTACGAAAATATACTTAAAGTATTAAAAGTAAAAGTACCAAATGCAGAAAGATATTTAAAAAACAAACAAACACCAAATAAATCAAATTTATATACAAAAATAGAAAATATTTTTTTTAAAAAAAACAATAACTCAAGTATTTTAAAAAAACAGAATTACCCAAAAAACTAAATGATGAAAAAATGAAGAAAGACACCAAATAACCTAAAATTAATATAAAAATAACACTAACAAAAGCACCCTAAAAAAGTCAAAAATATTTTTGACAAATGAGAAAAACCAACAGTCAAACACAAAATTATTGCACAAAAACATCGAAAACTTGATATTATAAATAATGAAAAGAAAAAAACTAAACTCTAAATCATTGTTTTTTTTGAAGAAGAAAAACTCAATTACAGAAAAATAAGTAAAAATACCCCTAAAACACTCAAAAAAAAAAAATTTAGAAATAAAAACTTAAATATTTATCAAAGAGAATTAATTTTCTGTCAGTTGACTTATTGATTAATCAACTAATAATTGCAACGGTACATGTGCTGTATGTGTATTTTTTTTTCATTAAAATATGCATTTAACCTGAGAATGTCTTATTTAAAGAATAAAAATCTACTTTACAAAAATGTGCGGGCCAACACAGCCAGCAGCAGATTTAAAAGAAAAGTTGCAGACATCCAACATATGACAGGTAATTTTATTCTGAAAAAAACTGAGGCAAAAAGTCTACACCCTGATGCACCTTTCTGCAGCTTCTTCAGCTCCTCTAGACCCAAACCAGTCTGCAGCAGACTCTAAGATGCAGGGGTTGCATATCTAAACGTTTTTTTTTTTTTCAGTTTCAAGAAGAACATTGAAGACAGATCATTAGCTAATTATTGTCTCATTAACCCTTGCTGTTGGAGTCAGGAGGCACACAGTTTAGATGAATATTTGCTATCTCATCCCCAGGGAGACTGTAGACCAGTAAACCAACTCTGTTTTCATATAGTTTCTCACATTCCTTAATTGTAGATTCATGAATGCATGGGACACACACACACACACACACACACACACACACACACACACACACACACACACACACACCTTGAGGTACTGTTGAAGCATGGACAGTTTGAGCTTCTTGGTGCTCTCAGAATCATCAGGATCCAACATGATCCTCTTGCGCACCACGTCCCGCGTAAAGACGCCAACGCTGTTCTGGCTCTCGGCGCAAACTGGCTTCCCATTCTGGAAGAACTCCTGAGTCAGCTCGTACACCTAAAGCAGGGGGATCAGGAGGAAGAAGAAAGAGGAAGGAGGTAAAGAAAGCGGAGAAGTGTGAGAAAGAAACCAGCTGAGTTCAGTTCAGGGAGGTCAGGTCAGATTGTCTCACATGGTGAAACTGCAGCATGATGGAGAGACACCACAGGCAGCACAAATCACTGCACATTAAAAATAAATGCTGCCAGCAGCTACAAAAGCATCACTTTGTTAATGAGTAGAAAATAGAAGAAAGCAGGAAAAGAAGACTTGTTGCTACGTTGATAAGATGCTACACAATGGCTGTGTTCTGTCTATGTTAACACCAGATACATCAGAGGTGATAATGCATCATTTCTTTGAAAGTAACACCAGTGACGTATCAACATGTATCAAGTCAAAATATTAACACTAAGAATCTGGACCCTGTTTACTTTAAAAGACCAGAAAGAATAAGCATTGGGTGGATTTATTGTCAGAAATTGAATCTAACATTACTACATAATTTCATTAGTGTATAATCACCAGAATGAGACCTTGATGGCTATATTGGGAGTAAGTCCTCTTCCACAGAGCCTGTCATGTTTCTACAGTAGCTCTGAATGGACACACCAAACACTGCCTCTAGAGAGGGCCATTTGCATTTTTACTGACTCTGAAGGCCACTGTAGGTTTTCTACATGCTTGGAAAGGAAGGGGCATTCAAATGGTTGCAATCTCAAAATTGACCGACAAATGCCACTAAATTCTACACACTGGAATTTGAAGTTAATGAAGTTGGATTTTAATATATAAAAGTGTTTATATATATGTATGTATGTATATATTCAATATGCAGAACACGATGCCCAGCTGTAAGTGCATGTGTCGTCTGGTAAAGTTTAGCATTTGCTGAAGACAAAGGCTTTGGCATTATAATTCAATAATTAAATATAACTTTGAAGTTTAATTCATTATGGTGTTGGACTGTACAGGCTGTTGTCATGAACTCTTATGTTTTTTCTACAAAATACATTTTGCTAAACCTACGTTAAGTATGTTACATCATTCATGGGACACTAAGTCATACGATATCATACAAACTGTTGTATTAGGATATGTTGGATTGTGTGTTGACATAGTGCTGGCACAATTAGTTAATTTGTCAATTAGATGATGTGATGTCAGACTGTTAGCTTTGCATATTTTCACAGGATTCAGGATCTCAGATGTGAATAGTATATATTTACTTAATTCTTTGACTTCTGTGGTAGTAAACTGTATGTTTTGGGTTTTGGGGTTGTTGGTTGGTCAAAGAAGCAATTTGAATTTGAGTAATTTTGGCTGTTGTTTTTTCTGCATACCAAGTGATTAAAGAAAAAATACATTAATTAAACATATTAAAATAAAAATAGGTGTTATAAAGAACAGTTGTGATTCTGGAGGTCTGGAGAAACTCGCTCAACAAAAAGATGAAAACCATAAAGAGTAGAGCCCTTAGCATAATGAGTCATCTTCACATGATGTTGACCATGACCCTGGTCCTCATCACTCTACAAAGTGACAGACAGCGCTAAATGGCATCACAAAGAGTGATAAGAGTGCGTTGACCCTTACGGATGGTTGGTTATTGAAAAACACATCCTGGAGAAGGCAGCTTAGCGGCTTTACTTGTCTGGTCAACATACACAGAAAGTATGATGAAGATTTTCAAAGGCTGAGGATGACTTCACAATGCTGCTAAATCTAAAATAGGCAACCAAATCCTCAGTCTTTAGGATGCTGAAACTGTGCCTGTGAAGGTAGGGTAGGGTTTGCAGATGTGAACTTTCAGTATGAATATTTTTCACAAGGAGGCAGATTGGTTGATTTATTTTGGACCCAAGATCACACACAAAACACAGACGTACAAAGGGTTAATAAAATAATAAAAATCCCTTCTTTGTGTCCATACCTTCTCTCTCTAACTGCTTTTCCAGACGTGACCTACTTAAGCTATAATAATCATTCTCTGACGGGGGCTGCTGCACAGCACGGAGCAGAGAACCGAGCCAACGGAAATGGTCATTTCTTGTTAAATTCAGCCTGCTTTTGTGGACATTTTATTGGTTTTCCTTTAAGATAGCTGAAGCTTTATTTAATAATGTTGTGATGGATGTTAGTAGTGGCCTTTATTTCCCTTTGAATAGCTTTAAGATTGTTAAAATCATCTTTATCATCACTGTCTGACAGTATCTGACACGCACTACATAATCAGTCTGTTCCAGCTCTGCAATAAAGCAGCATGATGTTTGTTCAAACTCAGTTCTCCATGTTTTTATGCCTCTGTGCCGACCATAGCCGTGGCCTGAGGTATTATGTTTTTGTGAATGTAATATCTCACAAATAGCTTGAGAGAATTTCTTTAAATTTGGCACAAACATTCACTTGGACTCAAGTGTGAACTGATTAGATTTTGAGGGTCATAGGTCAAAGGTCAAGATCGTTGTGACATCATCTATTTGTTTTCTCATGAACGCAATATCCCAAGAATACCTAGAAGGAATATCTTCAAATTTGGCACAAAAATCTACTTGGACTCAAGGATGAACTGATTTTATTTTGGTGGTCAAAGGTCACTGTGACCTCGTATGCATTTTAATTCACGAACGTGATTTCTCAAAAAGAAATTACCTCAAATTTGACACAAATGACAACTTGGGATCAAGAATAAACTGATTAGAATCAGATGGTCAAAGGGTAAAGGTCAAGGTCACTTGAAGCTCACAAAAGAATATTTGGCTATAATTCAGAAATGTATATGCTAATTTTTTAGAACATTTCACACAAATGTCTAAAAGGACATAATGCTGATGAAATCAGTGACGACATTTGATTGTCCTAGAGGTTAAAGGCCAACTGTAGCATAGTAATAATTAGCACTTTTCTGGCCATTACCCCGTATCATATCTCAAGAGCAGAACGGCATCATTTGCTCAGATACTGAACTGGTGACAGAAATCTTGAAATCCTGCTGAGTGTACAGATCTGCTGTGCTGCTGGGGGGGAGATGTATGTGAAGCATTCAAGTTTCACAGACATGAATGTAAACTGTACATATAACTTGACTGGTGCGCAGACAGATACAACTGCAAAGTGGTAATTTTAGTTATGGCTGCACCGTTTTGTCAAGAGGAAATATTCCAGATGTCTTAGTGTATCATTTTATACTCATTTCCTCAAACATACATAATATCATATTTTGTATTTTGAATCAGTAGAGACTTTAAAGTTTTGAAGGTTTCAACAATATTTGGCTGCATTGCATTTGCGGCCCTGTGATAGTCTGGCGACCTGTACAGGGTGTATCCCGCCTTCCACCCGATGACAGCTGGGACTGGCTCCAGCCCCCCCACGACCCTTACAAGGACAAGCGGTTACAGAAAATGACTGACTGGCATTATTTTTTAAGGTAGATACCACTGGTTAATGTGCTGCATAAATTAAATTACATAACATTTTTATATGCTAGGCAGGCTTAACAGTGAGTATCTGTGCTCTCCTCCATGCATGCATCCATTTGTGCATTCAAGTGTGAATTCCACATGTGACCACAGCACGCATATCTGTGTGCATATGTGTCCCCTCACCTCGTTGTACAGGTCACTGAACTCCTCCACCAGGTCCTTGGGGATCCTCTTTCCAACATTAGTCTGGTAGTGAGCCACACCATTTTTGGTGTACAGGCTGATGCGTCCCACGCTCCTCTCCGCGTCCGCGGTGTGCTCCAGCAGCCCGTTGTCCTTTGCCAGGTGGTACACTGGGTTCCCATTGGCACCATGGATCCAGGTGGCTCCAAGCTCCAAAGTTGCTTTTCCTATAAAAATTAAAGCAACACAGATCAGTGTGAGTTTGAAAAAAAAAAAAAAAGATGTGTTTGAACTCTGCAATTGACTTTGTTGAAGCACAGTCGCACTTGAGTGTTAGATAACTGGACAGTTCAACAAGGAGGTCAACTCAATTAGCATTCTGCAGTTACTTAAGCCCACTGGAATACCGTGTCTTTAACATTTTTCCTGAGGATGTTGGCATCACACACTGTTTTTCTTTACAATCATTTATATAACAGAAACACTGGCCAACAGAAAAATGCTTCTATGATTACATAATGTCTAAGCACATTAAGAGGCATTTATATAACGGATGCAATCATCCGTGTACCTGACATACAGGTTTATGTTTGACAGCATAATATGCTTTTTTTTCCCTCTTTCATGTGCATACAGCAGTAGCACTAAGAGCAGATGCTGTTCCCTTTTTGTTTGTTCTTGTGAGTTATAAGAATTTGAATCATGCAACCTTTTTCTGGCGTTAAAACCTGCAGTTCAGCCGACTTTGTTGGGAAAAATACCAGCATCATGCAAGCAGATAAAGTATAAAGCATATGACGGAGGATATCCACTTGTCCATCCATCCATTTTCATCTGTTTATCAGGAGCTGGATTTGCAAAGTCATAATTTTCAGAAAAAAGTTGACCAGTTTACAAGAATAAAGTCATAATATTACAAGATTAAACTTGTAAATTTACAGGGAAAAGTAGTAAATTGTTAAACTTGTTCATTTATAAGAAAAGAAAGTTGTAATAATATAGGATTAAACTTGCAATTTCATGGCAAACAAAGTCCAAGATTAAGACTAGAGTAGGGTAAAATGGTATACACAGCATACAAAATTCATTGGAGCATATATATGAGTTTTTTCCCAAAAAATTGAAACTTTTTTTTTAAAATTATGACTTTATTCTCATAACATTGTGACTGTATTCTCAAAATCTAAGATATTTTTTCTTTATAATGGCCCTTATCCTCTGTTGTAACTTTGATACAAAAGAGGCAGATGCAAGCATGGCTTTTAAATTTGTAACTCCAAGTTGTATCGGAAGATTCTTTACTCTTGTATCAGCAATCGAATAGTGCGTTGTATGTATCTAGCAGAGAAAAATGGGGAGGAAATACTTTTATCAAGTGTGCCAGAATTGTCTGTACAATAATAATTTCTAATGCTGAAAAATTATTACTATTAACCCACATATTAATGGACTTCAAGAAATAGTTTGAAAATAGGACCTTGGTAACATAAGACTTTGGGAACTTATGACCACACCTTGGAAACATTGGTATCCTGGGAACATTGGACCATGGGAATGTAGGAATCAGGGAACATAAAACTTTGGAAACTTAGGCCATGTTTAGACGAGAACGGCCCTACTAAAAACAGCAAAGGTTTTCCTTTGTGTTTTTACAAAAATCTGTGTTAATTTGTAACATTGTGAGAATGATCCTTGTGTACACAGAAAAAATGAAAATGCTGGAGTATGCATGCCAGGCCAGTAGTTTGTGGTGTAACTTTATAATGACACATCACAGAAGAACACCACGTGCATGGGCAAAGTGCGGCTGTGACGTCAAAATTCTCAAAGGATCTGCGCATTGCCAGTTTATATGTAGGGGTTGCATTTTCATGTGAGCAAAAGGTCAAACAGTAACAAAAGTGTAAGTTTTTAAGTTTCATACAAGAACCGTTGCCATGTAAACGGGCCCTTAGTATCTTAGGAACACTGGACCCTGGGATCATGGGACCCAGGAAATATGGACTCTGGGGAACATTGGACCACGGGTACTTAGTATCTTGGGAAAATAAGACCATGGTATCACAAAAATGCTCACATGAATTTTAAGGACATCTGAGCTAAAATAATGCACATAACTACAAAGTTAAATTCATGATAACCCATTAAACTGCTTGATGTCTAGAGAAATGAAAAGGCAGAGGTACGTTAATAAATGTGTTGTATGGTGAACGGTTATGGTGTTTAGGTGTTATTCACAAACAAGTTTAACACAAAGTTTGAGGTAACAGCAGGTTAACAGAGATGTGTTCTCTCACCGAGCTGAACACTGTGAACTCTCCCGCCGATGTGGTCTGACGCCTCTAGGACAGTGACATCCGTGAAGCCGTTTTTCAGTAGGATCTTAGTTGCAGCAAGGCCGGCCAAGCCAGCACCAATCACTACTATTCGAGGCTGCCAATGGGTGCGTAGGCCGCTACTAAGAGGATCATCAGTGCTGTCTGAGGAAATTTCACAACTTTGCATGCCGTCCACGATCCTCTTCGATGGAGTCTGTGGGCAAATTAGAGAAAAGGACTCAAGTTAAAAATGGCGCCATTATAACACAGAGTCAGCAGGCGACAGGCACTCACACTGCAGAGTAATACTGAGTGACAGAAATGATATACTAACTCATAAATACACACACTGCTGGCTGGGTGGGTCATGTTGGGTTGCAGTGTGTTACCTTCAATGCACTCATCTACCATATCCCCAGTGAGTATTTTCAGCTACTGATCACTGCTCATCTCTGTTGATGCAGTTTGTCTGTATATGTTGTCAAGATTTTACAGAATATTGGTCACATAAAATGATTTTTTGGACAGCACTGAAAAATCCCATTTAAAAAACATCAACAACACGGTGTACAGAGACAATTTATCTTATGAGCATGTGAAAATAGCTTGTGTGCACAAAATAATTTATTAAGTGCAAACAAGATCCATATCATGTGAGCACAAGCTAATATGCTGTGCAAACAAATTATCATAAATTAAATTAGCATTATAAATTATTAGCCTGTGCTTACAAGATAAAAAAAATATTTCAGGACTCCTTGAAGGTCATTGTATTACATACAGTAATACAACATGGAAGCTAAGCAATGTACTGCTGTAGAAGCTGGTTAGCAACTAAATGTATTTGAGCCACCGAAAGAAATTCCCCCTAAAAATCAGCATCAGTTTAAGTGTATGCTTTATTTTAGAATATTTTCACCGCTTTACCTTAATGTCAGACAGTGATTTCCAATTTGAAAATGAAGCTGTTTTATTGTTTTCTTCAAAGCCGCCACACTCCATTAACAAAAACAGTCATTTTAGCTCACTGAACACAAGAGCTGCTGATCCAACACTGTGTCGACCATTTAGTTAGTGTTATTTTATGACTATAGCGAATCCAAACATCTGGCTTTAAAACACCAAAGTCATACGATAACACTTTAAAAAATTGTTGATCAAGGCAGCGTTAGAGCAACAGCTCCTGTGATCAGTGATGTTAAATCACTCTTTTTCTTAATAGAGTCTGGCTTTAAAAAGAGCAATGTAATGGTTTTATTGTCGTCTGATATAAAGGTAAAGCCGTGAAAATATTCTTAATACGTATATTCTGCATATAAACTTTTGTTATTTTATTTATTTTTTTTAGGTGGGACTTTTTTAACATGGCTAAAATACTTTTCTTTTTTTTTGCCCCGGTCATGTAAGACTCCAGCCTGCTTCTCCAAACTGGGGACGTGCCGACTGCCATCTACTGTATGTAATATACTGTCTATGGATAAGTCCCTCATATAGCCCCACTTCAAAAAATCTGAACTACCCCTTTAAAAAACAGTGTCCATGTTACTTTTGATGATCCACAAAAGATGCTATAAACAATTATCACTAAAACTCTAAATATTGTTGTAGTGAGGTCTGTGGATTATAACACCAACACAGTTTCTGGAAAGGCACAAAACGGTCAAATTTGTAAATGCAATATTTCAGTGCTGTGACCTCCACAAGCTAAATTACTGTACCTCCAATCAGCTGGGTGGAAATCTCAGAGAGACAGATTTCTCAAAACGTAGCAGGACTACTACCACAAGAAACATCATTTAGCTGAACTGATTCTTTACTTAAAAAAAAAAATGAGCTATGCACCTTCAAGCTTTGCACAGATAATTTGGCCTCTTTGGAGCTCTGTTCTCTTGAGTTGCCTTTTAAGTGCTGATTATCGGCATTCCCCTCAATATGACCCATGTGTACAGCTGTATTCATAACTGATTAATTTAATTTCAAGTCTTTTCTATCACGTGTTTGTATGAAGTTGTCTCTGTTGAGCATATGACCACATTAAAGGTCCCCATAATGTGAGGGAGCAACCCTGTTATATCTGTCAGCTAATAGACTATGTGCAAACAAAAATCTTTTCTTATTGCACATCTCAAAATTGCTCAGGGATACTAACATTCAGAGTGGAAAATACACATGCCACCTTGTTATTCCAGTGCAAAAGGTTGCTTGCTGTGAATGTATGACCAGCTGTGTGCGAGAATAATACAGTGAGAGCCTATTCAGAGGACATTCCTGTTAAACCAGAAGAGAAATTTATTGACTGTTTTTCATTGAAGGCATACGCAGTTACAACTGTTATCTAAGACTATCCCTTTAATATGAAACCAGTGTGTTTTTCCAGTCCTCCCGTGCATGAAGAAGACAGTGACAATCCAGCCTGTTCTCATTCTGAATTTATCAAATATCGTCACTTTTGCAGGGATTTTGGCGTAAAATCCCGTCGCTAAATGCCAACTTTAGCGTCTGTATGAGACGCTGCCGTGCGGATTTAGCTGAGAATATGGCCAGATGGAACCTGCACATCATATCAATCATCGCTATGTCCTATGATAGTGTGCCAGCTATTGAGCCTTTCGGCAAGTGCAGACCAAATTTTTATACCCGTCTTATATCCCAGTGATATAACTTGACAACACGCCGTGACTTTTCCACTTTTTCAACCCCCTTGGTTTTGAAACCTTGAGTTTGGCTGTTGCTATCTTGGATTTTGAGGAGCTAGAAGTGACTATATGTTAGACAAGTGGGTGGAGCTGAAGACGAGTGAGGGTCTGACTGAGTTAGAGGGCTGACTTGCTTTTGGAGCCAGCCTTAAGGGCCCATTGGAGGAACTGCCGTTTTTTAGCACTCCCTGTTGGCTTCATTTTTCAGCACTGAGGTTGCTGCTTGGCCAGGACTCATCAAATACATGCACTTTGTGCACTACAATTCAAGATCACTGTGAAAGAGGACAGTGGCCCTCTTAACTTGTTTTCAACCTTTATTTAACTTTGACTTAAGTGAAACTGTGTTGTAATTAAGATGTCAGTCTTGACAGCTCTGCTGGATGAATCACAAGAGCTGACAAAGAGAGTCAGAGAGGAAATCACCAGTCAGCACTGTAAGAAAAGATATGTGGAGGCAACATATGTTGAAGAAAGACCCAGCATGGGATAAACTAAAGAGGATATATACAGTACAGGGAGTTCTGTAAATCTATGTAACATCCTTTTTCAAAGTCTACCAGAGTCTTGGTTTACCGCTGACCTCCAACACAGATGTGGATTAAACCTGCTGATCTTAAAGGGTCAACACATGGGTCATCTGATCTGACTTCATGACCCTCGTCCTGAAAGTGGGTTGGACATGGCACAGATTTACTGAACAGGCATTTCCAATAGAAGTGGCAGTACATAAACATACATCAGGAGACAATTTGCTATCTAAGATTTTGCCATTTATATCATCTTTTCAACATTTTTGGGTGTATTAGGCCATCATGGGCAAGGTAACCCATCAATGAGTTGAGCTGTTTTGCAGCAATATGGCATTTTTATGATTTTTGCATCTATGTAATGAGATTTCTTGATTTGAAAAGTATTTATGCACTGAATTTAACTAAAACAGACCTTCTTTTCTGTTATTTTCATTCATTTATCAACTATCTGTAAATTGATTTTTGAGAAAATGTATTATATATTAGTGCTCATGTATACAAGGACATAGGTTTTGTTTCAAAATTGGGGTGAGACATATATATATATATATATATATATATATATATATTTATATAAAGCACTTTGTAAACTTGCTTTTGATAAGTGCTATATAAATAAACTATAGTGTTTGTGTGTTATATGTAACAACTGAGTAATTTATCCATATTGCGCAATCCTGGGAGACTTTGGTCTGCGCTTGTAGTTTCTAGCACATTACTGTTGAACCACAAAATTACACTGAATTACATCTTTGTATTACCAAATAAAGCCATGTTTCAGTTCCAGTTCTATCTCTCTTTCTGACTTATCTCAGCAGTGAATACTTTGCATTAACACAGAAAACACAGAACAGTGTTGTTAATCAATAGAGGATTCCCAGAATCTGAAGCATTGATACATCAACATGAATGGACTCGTTCTTAGGCTTTGAAGAAAAGTAGGCTGCACGGTGATGTTAGTTCCACTTTATACTATTCGTAAAATCAATTATTAATAGCACAATTATCTAAAATGAGAGGTGGTAAAACTTGGTTAATTTAACTGTTTATATTGAATCTGTGGTCATGAATTGAGCTCAACATGTTTGTTTACTGCTGTTAGATACTACAAACTAATCAAAGAATGGATGGAACAAGTTGTGATGTTTTTTTTAATGGATGTTTTTCCAGTACTCTGCTGCTCTTTTATATTATGCTGCTCTTTGAGATGAGGATCAAATGGAGGACACTGCTTTGTGGCAAACAACAAATGTAGACAACATATCTGACCAAATGAGGATGCAGTGGTAGATGGGATTGTTTTATTTTCTGTAAATTACTGTATTTGTTGTATTTAACTTAAATCGACAATTATGGGCAATTTTGCCCGGACGCACAGATCTGGGAAATACCTGGTGTTTGTTGGCAGATCGTCTCAGCAGTTTAGTACCTCTCACTCTACATTATGCCTTGATTTCTGTTTATCATGCCAAGTTTGAAAAACTTTTTGCATGAATTACACTTAGCCTTGTATTGTACTGATTTCCGCCATGCTGTGAAATCTTGGTCAAATAGTTCATTTTCATTGAATTTACACTTCCAAATGTCATCCAGGGTCCAGCGACAGTTAACTGGCAGACAGTGGATCCTCTGCTCTGAGCATCCAGGCCGGGAACAAAATATGAGTGTTGTTGGTTCTGCTATCCTGATCTATGCAATGTTATTGCAAGAGGCACCTGGTAAATTGTTTTTTTTTTTAATAATAATAATAGATGTTACAAATTATTTGGAGATTTGTCATTGCAACATCAGGAAACAAAAACTCCATAAAATCATACTTCCCATGTCTTAACATGTTTAATTTTAAAGATTTAATTAAGGCCTTGTATTTAGATTAAGTCAATGATGTTTAATGCATTTTAAAGAACCTCATAGAGTATTAAATATTTACACTGGCAGCAGGTTGAACATCTACTGTTGTATGAAAAATGATGGTTTAAAAAACCTGCCCCTAGTAAAATCACTTCTGATGAAAGGTAATGTCTTTCAAGCCCCAATAAGCTTGTGTCCCGTGAGTAATAGAGAAAACCATTATATAATTTCAGTAAGCAAATATATAGGGTGTGAAAATGTTTCCTGCCAGGAGACCCCAGGGTGCAGGTGTTCACAGATGTTTCCAATTTAACACACATGTTGCCTCATACAACATTTTAGTAGCTATTTGGGACTAATTGAGTTAGTGGCACATTAACTTCCTGAGGAGTAAAAGACTAAAATCCTACATATTTAAAGATCTGCTCATACTGTCACACAGTGCAATTGTATTTTATGTGTAAAAATGTGGATAAACGACTCAGCCTCTGCTTTGTCTCATAATGTAACTTTAGTGAAGATACTCTAAAGAAACTTGCAGGCACTGTTACTGTCAAGGCCATATATCTTGATAGTTTTGATAAAACTCCAGCAACAAGGTCAATATTGCAATATTATAAAACCCATTACAATGTCTTTCTATTTACTGGAGTTTTGACTTCTTCAGACCTAAATTTATCCTATATAAGGACCTTGATAGTAGGTGAGGCTGTGCCAGAAATATAAACTTTACTTCCAGAAACCAGATGAACAAGCAGGTTTTACTGTTTACTTAAACAGTCAAATGAGGTCAGAAGATCATGTCAGTTCACTGTAATGCAGGAAAACATTTAAACTGTAACAATACTTGCATCGTTTCATAGGAAAATCTGCTTTACAGATTCAGTGTTTACTCAGAAATAATCTGTTAATGTTGGGATTGACCTATAAAATAAAGCCTGTTTCAGCACAAAAATCTATAAATACACACACAGCATTGATTTTAAATGACTGACAGATCGAATTCATAGACAGCCTTTGATCACTTCACAAACTGGCCTCTCTGACAGATTGCGCATCTCTGACTGTTTGCTTGTAATTATTGCACGGCTGGTTAATACACTCACCACATGCCACCTCTCTGTGCTTTGCACCACCACTGCAGATTAACGTGTGGGCCAGCCTTGGGTCGACAGGCGGCTTGGGGTGGGGTGGAGTGAGGAGGGAGGGGGCTACCACTGACCTAGAAATGGCAACCTACAATACAGTTCATCTGCCAGCGGCCTTTTTAAGAGCAGGGCCAGCCTTGAGCAGTAATTTTGAAATAATGTGTCTGACTTCCCGTCTCCCCTGCTTTCTTCTCTCCTTTAATTGTGGACGCTGCTCTTTTAAGCCAAGGCTACTCATGTCTGTCTTTGTCATATCACAGGGGTCTTTGTCAGGCCAAGGGCCCCTTAACTGAAAGACAGGCAGAGCAAGACCCCGATGACATATATTATGCAAAATTGAGTTGCATATGAAACTGGGCTAACAATAATGTAATGATAATAATAATAATAATTATAATAATTATGTGTAGATTAGCCTAAAGTGCCTTGTATAAGCTCTTATTTAAAAGATTGTTTTTGAGGCTTTTACCTTTATTTGATAGGACAGTTTAAGAGTGAAAGGAGGAGAGAGAGGGGATGACATGTGGCAAAGGGCCCGAGGTCAGAATCTAACCCACAGCCGCTGCGGTGAGGACTTAGCCTCTGTATGGGCACACGTCCTACCAGCTAAGCTACTGGGTGCCCTATATATGCTTTTTAAATGTGCATGCAATACTAAGCTATAAAAATAATAATTATTGGCATATTCAAATTTATTCATCATGATTGTTTCTGAAGTGGATGGTGGTCACAAAACAATCCATTGTGGCTCACAAGAATGTGGGTACACTTGGAATAATTATACAGCTAAATGTCTTAATAGTATACAAATTTGCATTTTCTAGTATAGTGAAGGAACAACCCACTCTAGTTTGCCACTGATTGTCTTCGCCTAACGTTCTTATTCTAACACTGACCAATCACACTCCTCTTGCCTAAACCTAACCAATCCAACCAACAAAGACAACGACTACTGGCCAATCATAGGGAGAGTTGAGCGGGTCACGTCTATGCCGTCATTAGAAATGCAAATTTGAATTTAAGAATAGGCCAATTTATCTTTGTTAATTTGTTGGATTCAAGTCTGGTGACCTCTCCAGGGCGCATCCTGCCTCTCGCTCAATGCCAGCAGGGATAGACTCCAGCTCCCCCGCAACACTAAATAGGATAAGCAGCTACGAATAATGACTAAATGAATGAATAAATGTTGGACTCATGTTGATTTGTATTTTCAGACATACTTGAGAAAAAAAATAAATAAATAAAAACTCATTAAACTACCAAACAATAATTTGGCTGTCCCCCTGCAGTAACTCTGAGGACCCCCTGTTGAAGACCAAGACTTTATTAGTGCCGTTTGAGTATTAGCATGGTAACAAACATTTCTACAAATATGCATTTTTAAAAAAAAAAGAAAAAAGTGTTGTCTGAGGGCTTCGTGCCAAAGGCATGACATTCCACACTTTTCTCTCAGCTCTGATTCTCCCAACCTGGGTTGATGGAGTGATGACACCATACACACACACGCACATACACACGCACACATATACACACGCACACACATGCACACAAGCATGCGCTCTGGATATATTCCCCTGCTGCAGATAAAGAGTGCCCTGAGACTCGTAGTATTCCCAAAGATACACACAACAGGCTCAACTGACTGAATAATGGCAGACAAATTATCACCAGTGAGAGATAATAGAATTATAAAAGTTTTCATAAGTATGTAATTCTGTAATTAAGAACACATCCTTGCCTAAAGCCTTGAGAAATAAAATGTGGGTACCACTTCCTCATTAGCCACATGTTATTAAGAGTTTATAAATTAATAATAAGAAATGTAATAAAGCTTCATGAAGCTGTTGTGACATAATTATAATAGACACTTTTCTGTTGCCAGGTTGTACAAAACATCTAGTTGGACAGTTATAAGAGTTCCTTGAAACAAAATCATTTTTTAATAACGAGCGTTAACATTTATACCCACAAACCTAATGGATTAAAACCCTAAAGTACCAAATTATAACTGCAGAGAGAAATGATAGAAAAACAACATTTATGCTTTGGTGGGCTAATTTAAAAAACACACCATCAAAAGCCTTAAAATATAAAATGCAGGTACCAGTTTTTCAAAAGATCCCTGTTACAAAGAGTTTAAAAATTGTAACAAACATCTTTATTGGGAGTTAATAAATCATTTCCCAATACTTTCAAGATCTATTATGAGACAGTTACAGCCAATTTTGCGTTGCCAAGTTGTACCAGTTACTCAAAACAAAATCTATTGTTTATTAGCCTGACAAAAGTTAACATTTATACCCACAGACTTTATGGATTGAAAACCTTTTATTAGTGACTCATTAACATTTCCAAACGCAGACTTGATAAAAAGTTAAAAAGCAATGACACGTGTAAACACAATGATTTTTTTTTCTTATACTAACTTTCTTCTTGATATCTTATTATTATTATGATTATAACTGAGCTATGAATTATTCGCCATACAACAATTATAAACCCTTCACAAAAGCGGGCATATTCGAAAGTAGTACCAAAATGCCAAAAAAAAGAAAGAATTAAATGACAATAAAAACTTTTAATAGATGAGAAAAATCTGACTGAAGCCAAAGAGAGGATTAAAGTGTCTGATGTCATCCTATATTTATGCTGCCTGGCTGGGAAACTCATCTGTAGCCTATAGGAAAACCATTTACTGCCACGTATAAGCTGTGATGCCAAAGTGGCAGCAGTTGGAAACAAAGCGAACAACTTCACTGAGTTACTCTGATTCATCATCTGTGAAAGAGAGCATGGGATGGAGACACAACAAGCCCCTTTAACACATTCAAAAGCGCACGAATGAAGCTAAAAACACAAATCCACCTTATTCCAGGCACTGCAGTTTGTCCCATTAAACGCACACAGCGACCTACAAAACATCAGTGCAACTAACATTTCATGTGATCTGGGATCGGTGTGTTGATGTTGTTGTGTTTTTTTGTGCGCAGCGCTTCCCGTCTTATTAATATTAGTTGACATTTAGTGTAAAAAAAATATCTACGGTGACAACTACGGTAAATAATCTGTTCTCACTATATTTCCAGCGATATGTATTGATACAGCTTGTTCTTTCTGATCATACATTTAAATCCCGGCACTCGCCATCCCCCGCCGTCCGAAATAATAATTCAGTGAAATGTGTTTGTAGTAGAGTAGCTGGTTACCTGACTCTCTTGGTCTTCAGCTTTAAAACCTCAGAGTGCTCCGCTTTCCTTTGTGCCTGTTTTCCCTCAGACCGGCTCCGCTTTGTATTTATGCCTGGAAACCAGAAGCAGCCAGTTTCCCCGTGGCCGCTGCCTCCTCATTAATAAAATATGAGCATGATGACGACAAAGCTCAGCCCTCCACTGCCTGCTGTCACCGAGCTGCCCGCTGCTGCGTAATACACACACACACACACACACACATCCTGTGTGCTAGATACGAGGGAAAAAAATCCTTTTAATCTACGAAAAATTAAAAAAAAAACAGAGGTTTAAAAAAAAAAGAGGTGAACTGTAATATTTATATGAACACAATTAGCTAATGGTTGTATGATGCTGATCTTTTTAAAATGAATGTATACCTATATATATATTTAATATCAAGCACATCTGTGTTCAAGGCATGAAAAAAACATCTTGTGATGGGATCTGTGACTCAAAGGCCCTGACACTGCAAGCCAACGGTCGGCCATCAATCAGTGTTGGGCCATCACTAAGCATCCATGGCATGGCTGTATTATGGGAAGTCTGGATACAGCCATGGGAGTGGGCCTCGTTCATTCCTGTGAGAGCTGCTTATTGGAAAGCTCTTTTGCAGGTGTAGAATCAGTGCTGGCTACCCTGATGTACTGACCCATAAGGCACATGCACTAGAGCAGCTGAGCGCAGCGTAACATGGCCGAGCTGAACATGGCGCAGCTGAACAGTGTGGCTGAGCAGGTTACTTCTGCCGGCAGGACAGCTGAGTTCTGGTTTAGCACTTCGGTAGCTTGAATGGCAGTATAAAAAAATAATCTTGAGGCTTTTTTCATCTTTACAAATGTTATCAAACAGATCGCTTAAATCTAGATAGTGAAATGGGTCATTTCGTGGGGGTTTTGACGCTCACAAGAAATTATTTACTGATTACAGACATCTCTTTCCCGATGTTAGTCAATGGGCAAGTCTATCTGGCATCACTTGACCAACCCCGATGGTGTAAAAGTTGCATCAGAGCCTGGTGCACTTGGTGGGGGCTTTATCCATGGCCCTAATCTTTTTCATGTGTCCTGCAATGCTGGTCTTTGTCATTTTTTTTTTTTTTTTGGACTGATTCAGCTTGTTGAATTGTTGACGACGGAGCTTGTTTGTGAACTCTGACTGGCTGTACAGCTCAGTGCAAGAGAAGGGAAATGGAAATGAGGAAAAGACACAAAGAGCTCCAGTCAAGAGGGCATGAGATCACTTATATAATTAAGATTTTTACCCACTGAGTTCTTCAGGAGAAACCTTTTACCAATAGTTTGTGTTGTTGTTCACTGGCACATAGTAAATATGCTTTGTTTTTTAGACATCGTGTGATGTTGGTAATCTACTTACTGGCTTACTAGCATCAAGATGGTCTCGAATCCCTTTTTAATTGATGATTACAGACTACCACTGTCTGCTGGTATGGAGGGGTATCTCCTCTCATGCATGCACAGAACATATGTATTGGTTGGCCTTCATTTTGGTGTGTTCATGTGCAGCATTTTGGCTGAGACATGGTGAAGTGAGGCGATGCAGCAGGGGGCTTTCATCACCGCTAGATCTCTAATGTCGTTTTATTGTGTGGGGGGGCGCAATGGCACTTTCCCTACTTCCGACTCTCCTTCCTCTGCTACACTTGCTCAGGCCACACAAATCTTTGAACTCAGCCCTCATTTTGATATGGCACCAGACGTCAATATGCTGTCAGAAAAATGTTGGACTCTTGCATTAGACAGAGCAGAAAATTTTGGTTGGAATGAAAATTGGTATAACAATATTTTAAATGTCTTATGATGTGCG
>NC_056466.1:13421400-13498850 GCF_008729295.1 Plectropomus leopardus
GACATAGGTTTTGTTTCAAAATTGGGGTGAGACATATATATATATATATATATAAAGCACTTTGTAAACTTGCTTTTGATAAGTGCTATATAAATAAACTATAGTGTTTGTGTGTTATATGTAACAACTGAGTAATTTATCCATATTGCGCAATCCTGGGAGACTTTGGTCTGCACTTGTAGTTTCTAGCACATTACTGTTGAACCACAAAATTACACTGAATTACATCTTTGTATTACCAAATAAAGCCATGTTTCAGTTCCAGTTCTATCTCTCTTTCTGACTTATCTCAGCAGTGAATACTTTGCATTAACACAGAAAACACAGAACAGTGTTGTTAATCAATAGAGGATTCCCAGAATCTGAAGCATTGATACATCAACATGAATGGACTCGTTCTTAGGCTTTGAAGAAAAGTAGGCTGCACGGTGATGTTAGTTCCACTTTATACTATTCGTAAAATCAATTATTAATAGCACAATTATCTAAAATGAGAGGTGGTAAAACTTGGTTAATTTAACTGTTTATTGAATCTGTGGTCATGAATTGAGCTCAACATGTTTGTTTACTGCTGTTAGATACTACAAACTAATCAAAGAATGGATGGAACAAGTTGTGATGTTTTTTTAATGGATGTTTTTCCAGTACTCTGCTGCTCTTTTATATTATGCTGCTCTTTGAGATGAGGATCAAATGGAGGACACTGCTTTGTGGCAAACAACAAATGTAGACAACATATCTGACCAAATGAGGATGCAGTGGTAGATGGGATTGTTTTGTTTTCTGTAAATTACTGTATTTGTTGTATTTAACTTAAATCGACAATTATGGGCAATTTTGCCCGGACGCACAGATCTGGGAAATACCTGGTGTTTGTTGGCAGATCGTCTCAGCAGTTTAGTACCTCTCACTCTACATTATGCCTTGATTTCTGTTTATCATGCCAAGTTTGAAAAACTTTTTGCATGAATTACACTTAGCCTTGTATTGTACTGATTTCCGCCATGCTGTGAAATCTTGGTCAAATAGTTCATTTTCATTGAATTTACACTTCCAAATGTCATCCAGGGTCCAGCGACAGTTAACTGGCAGACAGTGGATCCTCTGCTCTGGGCATCCAGGCCGGGAACAAAATATGAGTGTTGTTGGTTCTGCTATCCTGATCTATGCAATGTTATTGCAAGAGGCACCTGGTAAATTGTTTTTTTTTAATAATAATAATAGATGTTACAAATTATTTGGAGATTTGTCATTGCAACATCAGGAAACAAAAACTCCATAAAATCATACTTCCCATGTCTTAACATGTTTAATTTTAAAGATTTAATTAAGGCCTTGTATTTAGATTAAGTCAATGATGTTTAATGCATTTTAAAGAACCTCATAGAGTATTAAATATTTACACTGGCAGCAGGTTGAACATCTACTGTTGTATGAAAAACGATGGTTTACAAACCTGCCCCTAGTAAAATCACTTCTGATGAAAGGTAATGTCTTTCAAGCCCCAATAAGCTTGTGTCCCGTGAGTAATAGAGAAAACCATTATATAATTTCAGTAAGCAAATATATAGGGTGTGAAAATGTTTCCTGCCAGGAGACCCCAGGGTGCAGGTGTTCACAGATGTTTCCAATTTAACACACATGTTGCCTCATACAACATTTTAGTAGCTATTTGGGAGTAATTGAGTTAGTGGCACATTAACTGCCTCAGCCTCTGCTTTGTCTCATAATGTAACTTTAGTGAAGATACTCTTAAAGAAACTTGCAGGCACTGTTACTGTCAAGGCCATATATCTTGATAGTTTTGATCAAAACTCCAGCAACAAGGTCAATATTGCAATATTATAAAACCCATTACAATGTCTTTCTAATTTGTTATTTATGCTGCAAGTGTTACTGGAGTTTTGACTTCTTCAGACCTAAATTTATCCTATATAAGGACCTTGATAGTAGGTGAGGCTGTGCCAGAAATATAAACTTTACTTCCAGAAACCAGATGAACAAGCAGGTTTTACTGTTTACTTAAACAGTCAAATGAGGTCAGAAGATCATGTCAGTTCACTGTAATGCAGGAAAACATTTAAACTGTAACAATACTTGCATCGTTTCATAGGAAAATCTGCTTTACAGATTCAGTGTTTACTCAGAAATAATCTGTTAATGTTGGGATTGACCTATAAAATAAAGCCTGTTTCAGCACAAAAATCTATAAATACACACACAGCATTGATTTTAAATGACTGACAGATCGAATTCATAGACAGCCTTTGATCACTTCACAAACTGGCCTCTCTGACAGATTGCGCATCTCTGACTGTTTGCTTGTAATTATTGCACGGCTGGTTAATACACTCACCACATGCCACCTCTCTGTGCTTTGCACCACCACTGCAGATTAACGTGTGGGCCAGCCTTGGGTCGACAGGCGGCTTGGGGTGGGGTGGAGTGAGGAGGGAGGGGGCTACCACTGACCTAGAAATGGCAACCTACAATACAGTTCATCTGCCAGCGGCCTTTTTAAGAGCAGGGCCAGCCTTGAGCAGTAATTTTGAAATAATGTGTCTGACTTCCCGTCTCCCCTGCTTTCTTCTCTCCTTTAATTGTGGACGCTGCTCTTTTAAGCCAAGGCTACTCATGTCTGTCTTTGTCATATCACAGGGGTCTTTGTCAGGCCAAGGGCCCCTTAACTGAAAGACAGGCAGAGCAAGACCCCGATGACATATATTATGCAAAATTGAGTTGCATATGAAACTGGGCTAACAATAATGTAATGATAATAATAATAATAATTATAATAATTATGTGTAGATTAGCCTAAAGTGCCTTGTATAAGCTTTTATTTAAAAGATTGTTTTTGAGGCTTTTACCTTTATTTGATAGGACAGTTTAAGAGTGAAAGGAGGAGAGAGAGGGGATGACATGTGGCAAAGGGCCGAGGTCAGAATCTAACCCACAGCCGCTGCGGTGAGGACTTAACCTCTGTATGGGCACACGTCCTACCAGCTAAGCTACTGGGTGCCCTATATATGCTTTTTAAATGTGCATGCAATACTAAGCTATAAAAATAATAATTATTGGCATATTCAAATTTATTCATCATGATTGTTTCTGAAGTGGATGGTGGTCACAAAACAATCCATTGTGGCTCACAAGAATGTGGGTACACTTGGAATAATTATACAGCTAAATGTCTTAATAGTATACAAATTTGCATTTTCTAGTATAGTGAAGGAACAACCCACTCTAGTTTGCCACTGATTGTCTTCGCCTAACGTTCTTATTCTAACACTGACCAATCACACTCCTCTTGCCTAAACCTAACCAATCCAACCAACAAAGACAACGACTACTGGCCAATCATAGGGAGAGTTGAGCGGGTCACGTCTATGCCGTCATTAGAAATGCAAATTTGAATTTAAGAATAGGCCAATTTATCTTTGTTAATTTGTTGGATTCAAGTCTGGTGACCTCTCCAGGGCGCATCCTGCCTCTCGCTCAATGCCAGCAGGGATAGACTCCAGCTCCCCCGCAACACTAAATAGGATAAGCAGCTACGAATAATGACTAAATGAATGAATAAATGTTGGACTCATGTTGATTTGTATTTTCAGACATACTTGAGTAAAAAAAAATAAATAAATAAAAACTCATTAAACTACCAAACAATAATTTGGCTGTCCCCCTGCAGTAACTCTGAGGACCCCCTGTTGAAGACCAAGACTTTATTAGTGCCGTTTGAGTATTAGCATGGTAACAAACATTTCTACAAATATGCATTTTTAAAAAAAAAAGAAAAAAGTGTTGTCTGAGGGCTTCGTGCCAAAGGCATGACATTCCACACTTTTCTCTCAGCTCTGATTCTCCCAACCTGGGTTGATGGAGTGATGACACCATACACACACATGCACATACACACGCACGCATATACACACGCACACACATGCACACAAGCATGCACTCTGGATATTCCCCTGCTGCAGATAAAGAGTGCCCTGAGACTCGTAGTATTCCCAAAGATACACACAACAGGCTCAACTGACTGAATAATGGCAGACAAATTATCACCAGTGAGAGATAATAGAATTATAAAAGTTTTCATAAGTATGTAATTCTGTAATTAAGAACACATCCTTGCCTAAAGCCTTGAGAAATAAAATGTGGGTACCACTTCCTCATTAGCCACATGTTATTAAGAGTTTATAAATTAATAATAAGAAATGTAATAAAGCTTCATGAAGCTGTTGTGACATAATTATAATAGACACTTTTCTGTTGCCAGGTTGTACAAAACATCTAGTTGGACAGTTATAAGAGTTCCTTGAAACAAAATCATTTTTTAATAACGAGCGTTAACATTTATACCCACAAACCTAATGGATTAAAACCCTAAAGTACCAAATTATAACTGCAGAGAGAAATGATAGAAAAACAACATTTATGCTTTGGTGGGCTAATTTAAAAAACACACCATCAAAAGCCTTAAAATATAAAATGCAGGTACCAGTTTTTCAAAAGATCCCTGTTACAAAGAGTTTAAAAATTGTAACAAACATCTTTATTGGGAGTTAATAAATCATTTCCCAATACTTTCAAGATCTATTATGAGACAGTTACAGCCAATTTTGCGTTGCCAAGTTGTACCAGTTACTCAAAACAAAATCTATTGTTTATTAGCCTGACAAAAGTTAACATTTATACCCACAGACTTTATGGATTGAAAACCTTTTATTAGTGACTCATTAACATTTCCAAACGCAGACTTGATAAAAAGTTAAAAAGCAATGACACGTGTAAACACAATGATTTTTTTTTCTTATACTAACTTTCTTCTTGATATCTTATTATTATTATGATTATAACTGAGCTATGAATTATTCGCCATACAACAATTATAAACCCTTCACAAAAGCGGGCATATTCGAAAGTAGTACCAAAATGCCAAAAAAAAGAAAGAATTAAATGACAATAAAAACTTTTAATAGATGAGAAAAATCTGACTGAAGCCAAAGAGAGGATTAAAGTGTCTGATGTCATCCTATATTTATGCTGCCTGGCTGGGAAACTCATCTGTAGCCTATAGGAAAACCATTTACTGCCACGTATAAGCTGTGATGCCAAAGTGGCAGCAGTTGGAAACAAAGCGAACAACTTCACTGAGTTACTCTGATTCATCATCTGTGAAAGAGAGCATGGGATGGAGACACAACAAGCCCCTTTAACACATTCAAAAGCGCACGAATGAAGCTAAAAACACAAATCCACCTTATTCCAGGCACTGCAGTTTGTCCCATTAAACGCACACAGCGACCTACAAAACATCAGTGCAACTAACATTTCATGTGATCTGGGATCGGTGTGTTGATGTTGTTGTGTTTTTTTGTGCGCAGCGCTTCCCGTCTTATTAATATTAGTTGACATTTAGTGTAAAAAAAATATCTACGGTGACAACTACGGTAAATAATCTGTTCTCACTATATTTCCAGCGATATGTATTGATACAGCTTGTTCTTTCTGATCATACATTTAAATCCCGGCACTCGCCATCCCCCGCCGTCCGAAATAATAATTCAGTGAAATGTGTTTGTAGTAGAGTAGCTGGTTACCTGACTCTCTTGGTCTTCAGCTTTAAAACCTCAGAGTGCTCCGCTTTCCTTTGTGCCTGTTTTCCCTCAGACCGGCTCCGCTTTGTATTTATGCCTGGAAACCAGAAGCAGCCAGTTTCCCCGTGGCCGCTGCCTCCTCATTAATAAAATATGAGCATGATGACGACAAAGCTCAGCCCTCCACTGCCTGCTGTCACCGAGCTGCCCGCTGCTGCGTAATACACACACACACACACACACACATCCTGTGTGCTAGATACGAGGGAAAAAAATCCTTTTAATCTACGAAAAATTAAAAAAAAAACAGAGGTTTAAAAAAAAAAGAGGTGAACTGTAATATTTATATGAACACAATTAGCTAATGGTTGTATGATGCTGATCTTTTTAAAATGAATGTATACCTATATATATATTTAATATCAAGCACATCTGTGTTCAAGGCATGAAAAAAACATCTTGTGATGGGATCTGTGACTCAAAGGCCCTGACACTGCAAGCCAACGGTCGGCCATCAATCAGTGTTGGGCCATCACTAAGCATCCATGGCATGGCTGTATTATGGGAAGTCTGGATACAGCCATGGGAGTGGGCCTCGTTCATTCCTGTGAGAGCTGCTTATTGGAAAGCTCTTTTGCAGGTGTAGAATCAGTGCTGGCTACCCTGATGTACTGACCCATAAGGCACATGCACTAGAGCAGCTGAGCGCAGCGTAACATGGCCGAGCTGAACATGGCGCAGCTGAACAGTGTGGCTGAGCAGGTTACTTCTGCCGGCAGGACAGCTGAGTTCTGGTTTAGCACTTCGGTAGCTTGAATGGCAGTATAAAAAAATAATCTTGAGGCTATTTTCATCTTTACAAATGTTATCAAACAGATCGCTTAAATCTAGATAGTGAAATGGGTCATTTCGTGGGGGTTTTGACGCTCACAAGAAATTATTTACTGATTACAGACATCTCTTTCCCGATGTTAGTCAATGGGCAAGTCTATCTGGCATCACTTGACCAACCCCGATGGTGTAAAAGTTGCATCAGAGCCTGGTGCACTTGGTGGGGGCTTTATCCATGGCCCTAATCTTTTTCATGTGTCCTGCAATGCTGGTCTTTGTCATTTTTTTTTTTTTTTTGGACTGATTCAGCTTGTTGAATTGTTGACGACGGAGCTTGTTTGTGAACTCTGACTGGCTGTACAGCTCAGTGCAAGAGAAGGGAAATGGAAATGAGGAAAAGACACAAAGAGCTCCAGTCAAGAGGGCATGAGATCACTTATATAATTAAGATTTTTACCCACTGAGTTCTTCAGGAGAAACCTTTTACCAATAGTTTGTGTTGTTGTTCACTGGCACATAGTAAATATGCTTTGTTTTTTAGACATCGTGTGATGTTGGTAATCTACTTACTGGCTTACTAGCATCAAGATGGTCTCGAATCCCTTTTTAATTGATGATTACAGACTACCACTGTCTGCTGGTATGGAGGGGTATCTCCTCTCATGCATGCACAGAACATATGTATTGGTTGGCCTTCATTTTGGTGTGTTCATGTGCAGCATTTTGGCTGAGACATGGTGAAGTGAGGCGATGCAGCAGGGGGCTTTCATCACCGCTAGATCTCTAATGTCGTTTTATTGTGTGGGGGGGCGCAATGGCACTTTCCCTACTTCCGACTCTCCTTCCTCTGCTACACTTGCTCAGGCCACACAAATCTTTGAACTCAGCCCTCATTTTGATATGGCACCAGACGTCAATATGCTGTCAGAAAAATGTTGGACTCTTGCATTAGACAGAGCAGAAAATTTTGGTTGGAATGAAAATTGGTATAACAATATTTTAAATGTCTTATGATGTGCGATTTTGGTCTGCATACCACATGACTGTATGTCATTTTTCTATGTCATGATGGCGAGACATTTGGAATATGTTTGGTTATTTACACTATTTAAATCCAACAAAATATCAACATTGCTTTTGTCAGTATTCTACATCAAATCGACACTGGTATTAGATATTGTCCTGACACTGAATTTTGGTCACTCAACGTCACTACCTAACTTCAAACGAATAACAACATCAGCATCAGTGGTGACATGTAAAATTTTGTGAATGCATCTTGCATAGTTGCAACGCCCCAGATTGAAAAAATCCCAGCACAGACAGGCAGAGTTCCATGTAAAACAGCTGTGAATAGGATCCCATTTTTCAAAGATGACATGCCACTGACACACAGTGAAACACAAAAGACTACCAACTGTAGCAGCATTGTCGAAGAATCAAGCCAAAACACCACACAGAGGCCTCCAGGTATTGTCAGTTAGATATGCGGGCTATTAATAACTTTATCAGGGTGGCAGTACTGGTTTAACTTCTCTCCTTGCTGTAGGCTGTAGGTTGCCATCACAGTTGGGTGTAATTGCAGGTGCAACTGAGAGTTACCATGCCACAGTAATTGTTACTGTTGTGATGCCCTTTGATGAAAGCAATTAAGATTGACATGGTATACTTTTCACGTGGGAACTGGTAATAGTGTAAAAATGATGTACTACATTACACAAAGAATTCCTGCATTCAAACATTTACCTAAAATGAAGTACAGAAGTCTTTTCAATAATCAAAGCAGTTAAATTCTAAGTAATCATTAGCAAAATTTCCTCTTTCAGGCTGTTATATTGCCTTATCATTACTGATGCAATATTGTGTAAGCACCATTTTAATGTTGAAACTGGTCAAGGTTGATGAAATTGTAATTAATTTATATGTTGTAGCACAGTTTCATCTATAATGATGTGGCACAGTTATACATAAGTGGATCATATGTTTTGGACATAAAATCTTGATGTTCAAAGCAAAAAATAACTGTGGCTGTCAAATAAAAAGTATAATATTTCTGTCTAAAATGTTGTGGAGTAGAAGCAAAAAGTAGTTAAAGTATACTTTACTTTTAATTACAACATACTGTGCTAATCAATTTGTATGATCTACGATGCTGATGAAGACTTTCCATATTATAGTTTAGGTAATGAAAGCCTGTTGTGAGCTAAAACAACATGTAAATAAAGAGCATATGTTTTCAGAGACATCAGGTCACAAATGCAAGTCTAGGATGAATTTAAAAGAAACGGTTAACTGTGTGTGACATACACACACACACACACACACACACACACACACAAAACACATTATTCACACATTGAGAATTTATTCTGGAAGTAAATTAATGTTTTTTAAGGTTTTCTCAAGTCAGCATTATGAGGTGTAATTAAAAGGCAGGATGATGTTTGGTTACTTAACGCTATTTAAATCCAACAAAATATCAATGCTGCTGTCGTCAGTATTCTACATCAAATCAACACTGGTATTAGATATTGTCCTGACACTGAATTTTGGTCACTTGATGTCACTACCTAACTTCAAACGAATAACAACATAATCATCAGTGGTGACATGTAAAATTTTGTGAATGCATCTTGCATAGTTGCAACGCCTCAGATTGAAAAAATCCCAGCACAGACAGACGGACAAACAGTCATATAAACGCCTGACACTCATAGCAAAAAACTCATAACAGCTTTTCCATGATGACAAACAGACTCACTCAGAAAAAACAACAGACTACTCACCGTCACACCGTTGTCGCTGCTTGTAAACATAATGTAAAATCAAGTCGACTCAATTTCAGAAACTCCAGTCAGAGTATCTTCCATTAGGTGTGTAGCTTAGTAGCATCACTGGTTTAGCTTCTCTCCTTACCACAGGTGACAGCTTGGCATCATAGTTGAGAACAATAGATGCAGCAAACCAAATTAAACATCAAGGGTGTGGTTTTTGTCATGGCACAAATAAAAAGTAAACATGAAACAGTAATTATTAATTTTGTGATGACCTTCGATGAAAGCGATTAAGAATGAGATGGTTTACCTTTCACGTAAAACTGGCAATAGAGTAAAAATACTCTACTATGTTACACAAAGAAGTCCTGCATTCATACATTTACCTAAAATGAAATACAGAAGTCTTTTCAGTAATCAAAGCATCAATTAAATTAAGAGCAATCATTACGAAGCAAATGTCCCATTTCAGAGTGTTGTAATTCCTTTTTTGATTATTATTACTGATGCAATATTGTGGGAGCAGCATTTTAATGTTTAAACTGGTCAAGGCTGATGAAAATGTTGTTGCGGTTGGTTTAATCAATAACAATGCATCACAGTTATACATAAGCTGATCATATTCAAAGTAACTGTGGCCTTCAAATAAAATCTGGGAAATAAAAAGTAGAATATTTCTTTTTTAAATGTTGTGGAGTTGAAGATAGAAGAAAGTAGAAGGTAGATTTTTTTGTCATTTTTTCTGTTTAAAAAATGAAATTACAATGTCCTTGATCCTGTTACATCTTGTTGAGTTGAAGGATGAGTTGATTAAAATCAGCAGCTACTGTGAAGATTCTGTCTGGTTGTTTGGCATGTTGCTCTTGTTGGCATCATTTAATTCCTGCAGTGCATTTTTTGAATTTGCATCACAGTCTTGTGTCCTTATGGCTCCCAATAAGGCCTGCCCATCCAGTGCAATAGTAGTAGAGGAAAATAGCAGTTAGAATATACTTTACTTTGCTTACCACCACTGGTAATTACAACATACTATGCTAATCAATTTGTATGATCAATGTTGCTGATGCAGAGTATAATAAATGGACATATCACAGTTTACGTAATAAAAAGGCCGTTGTGAGCTAAAATATGTATAAATATGGATATTTAAAAGGATGAGTTTAAAAGTAGAGGTTGACTGTTTGTGACATACATGCACTCTCTAAACACAACAACAAAACACATTACTCACACATACAGAATTTATTCAGGAGGTAGATTAATGTTTTTTAGGTTTTCTCAGGTCAGCACTGTCAAGTGTAATTAAGAGGCAAATGTACAACATGTTAATTCTAAAATGCACCAATAATTAAATTACCAAATTGATAAAAAGAAAAGAAACCAGCAAACAATCTAAATTGCTGAAATTGGTGTTTCAGAGAAAAGTGTTTATGGCGTCCTCTCAGTGACAAGACACAGTATTTTAAATGAACAGTGGTGCCTGTGGTGGATTTGTTTCATGTAGTTGAGCAGGAAATCCCTCAGGAAGCACTGTTTTGTTTTGGTGGCTTGACCCTTTAACTTCTCAAAAAGGCCACCCCCAGCTGTTTTGTCTACAGGTCCAAACCCATAAATCAACAGGAAGATGATTCAGTGGTGTGGTGCACCTCTCGGATGTCATCAGCGTTTGTCTGTATGCAGGCCAATAATAATCGCTGTGGTTCATCAGCAGGTTGCCTCCCTTCCTTTTCTGTGCTTTGTTAAAAGAAGGAAGTTTATCAGACAAGTATTTGAATAATCAGCAGAAAATGGCTTCTATAGAAAAGTTAAGACCTTTACACAAATCATTATATAAAAGTACAGGAATAGTTGTAATATTATATTAGTACAGGAATAGTTGCAATATTAAAATAAATTACTTTGTCATAATGAGGTTGCTTTATGATCAATTTCTTGTTTTTTTTTTTTTTTTTTGAAGATATTGTTACTGCTGGAAGAATAACTCTGGCCTCTATACAAAGTAAAGCCACTGTGGACACTGAAGGTATGTCACCAGGAGTTTATATCTTTAAATTTTAATATTTTAGGCAGTGAAATTTAAAGCTGCTGGCTCTGTAACAGTACTGTGCCCCGTGCCCAGTGGTTACAGAATACTTACAGGATAGGTAATCTCTCCTTTCTCCTAAAATTCCCAATTGTTACTGCCTTGTTCTGTTGTATCTATACATTTAAGTAACAGTAGGAAGTATTTTACATGTATTAATTGATGATATTACACTTTGAGTTAAGAAGACTTAAACTGTGTGTCGGGTAATTACAATGTAACTGTATTATAAAGTATTACATTAACAATGTTTCAAACATTGTGATAGTGTGAAAGGGGTTACTTGTTGTAATGAACCTACAGAGAGTTATCACCTGAATCTGCAGCTCCCGTCAGCTCTACCAATTTATTGCAAGTTTCAGTTAATTGTTTAGTTGTTGGTCCACAACTTTAGTGTTTTGGTTCACTCTCATCGCACTCATAGAGTTATTTTTACAGCAGGCAGCTGTTTTCAGAAGAAAAAAAAATAGCAGAAAGATAGTAACTAGCCAGTGAAAATAGTGGAACATTTAGCAGCTAAAGAGCCATATCTTTTGAACAGGAAATGGTAGAGACCAAAACCAGAGTCAAAAGTCAATGAGTATTTGTCCATATAAACAATAGTGCTGTTGTGTAACAGCTGGATTTGTAACTGTGTGCTTACAAGTTAACTATATTAACTTAAAAGTGATGATATGTCACATTTTCCCCCAAAGGCCAAACAACTGGTATTACAGGCTTCAAATTGAACTTTTTTAGGCAAAATTTGAAATAAATGAAAATGCAGTCGTCATCATCAAGTATTTCGACCCCAGAAGTATGTTCATGACTTCTTTCATGACTGGAGAATTCTCTGAGACAGCCAAAGTCATCATAAAATATAACTGATCTGATCTGTCCTCTCAGCTCTTTTCTGTTGTCAGCAGACTATATCATACCTGAAATGTGATTCACACCTACCAGCTGACAATGGAAGCTGTTTTATTCAATCATCATAGAAAATATGAGATTTTTTTTTGTCTTGTCTGTATGTTTGTTTGTTTGGTGCCTGATTGACATATGTTCATTGGAAAATTCAAGATCTGCAAGATACAGCAGTAAATGAATTATCATATCTTGAGAATGGGTACAATAGTCCAATAGTCCAGGACATGACCTGCATGCTTTTTCAGGACAGAGCAATCATTATCTTTGATCAGTGGGTCATACATTTGTGCAAGTCTCCAGGTTTATACTGACAGGTTGAGAACATGCATGGAAAGACCCATTCACTGAAATTATAGTGTCTTGTGCAAAGAGTTCATAAGAGTTAATTAACTTGTGCACTGTTTGGAAGAACTCTATGTGCATAAAATACAATCACTTTTATACTTATCAATTAAGTATATTATGACCCAGTTTTCCACACTCAAGATTGTGGATCATGTGTATACCCTTGTATATTATCTGGTGTGTTATAGCTGTGCAAATCAAGGCAAAGCATGGTTATTTGTGTAGTATTTTTTTAACAATAAAGAAATTCAAAGTGCTTTACAAAGAGCATAAAAAGACACTGAGACAAGATGTAAAAGAAAGAGGAAACAAAAAAGAAATATAAGCAGAATTTAAAAAGAAACATTTTAATTAGTGGAAAATGAATACATATAGGAAGAATAAAATGTTTTAGTACAGTGCAATATATAAATAAATAAATGAATGAATTCCAGAAAAATCAGTGTATATGTTCATAATGATCATATATATGTGTGTGTGTGTGTGTGTGTGTGTGTGTGTGTGTGTATGTATATGTATATGTATATGTATAATCAGCTATACTATGTTTTATTTAAAAAGCCCCATTGCACATTACATACTAAATTTGTTAGTCACCTCCTTTTTTAAGACAAGGAAAAATTTAAAAATTCAAAGTTCAAAAATTGGGTTTAAGTGGATGTATTTTATGTTGTAGAACTAAATGGACATTTTTAAAAACTTTATTATATGTTACATATTGTTTTTATTGCCTTATCAGTACAATTTGGGTTTTTTCAGTTATTTCTAGCTTTTAGATGTCTCCGTCCAGTGTGTTTGATGGTGACTGTAGCTGCCATATAAAGTAGTTTGCTGTAAGGATCAGTACAGCATGAAACCCTGTGGGACCCTATAACACCAGTTAAGTAATCAGCCAGTCTTTTATTTTAAGGATTATGCAATCACTAGACAGTAATGTCCTTTCTATGTATTGGTCCACTTGGATCACATGTTCCTTTGCTTGCTTAATTGCTTTACAGGGTGTCCCGGGCAAGGTGACGTGATTAGCACGTGAATATGCATGTGTTTGCTGCATAATTAAAGTGCAGAGGAATGTTGGCGTGGGATTGGGGAAGCAGTTGAATCCTGAGAAAGACTTCTTTGTTTGTTGGTCCAGCAGGGCACAGAGACCTCACATTGTGAGTCTGGCCAGCGTTGCGTTACTGTATTGTCCGTCGTTTTCCCACCTCCCTCTCTCTCTCCTGTGCAGCCACGCACCAGAGAGGGGGAAGAAAGTGGCTTTTCATTGATGGTTCAGTCGGAGCATGCACAGGAACTCAGTGAAGAGGGGAGTCAGTCAGCTGGCTACAACTGCCTTTCATGATCCAGAGCCATTCCCCAGCAACCACCAACCTGCATGAATGCTACAGAGTGACTCATTACCACCACCGCCACCATGCAGCAGTAGGGGTTGTGCAAAAGACAAATCAAAGTGCACTCATTAATGGCAGGTTTATTGTTATAGTGTAACTTCCATTGGTCAGACTTCAAGGTCCTCCGGGGGTATGAAAGAACGTCCGCTACAGAGCTTCAGGGAGTCAGCTCCATAGTTCAGTGAAGGACAATTTGGACACTTGTGTGAGAGCAAAACATGTTATCCGGAGCAAATAAAAACCTTTGCAAGTTCAATTTCATGTTGTCATATTGCATCTCCATGCGGCGAATTTCAATCAACACTTGACACCTGCTTATTAAAAGGCTAACAACAGGGCTGTAGCTAGGACTTCAAAAATTCAATTCAGTCCAAGTCCAACTGACCGTTTGCTTCACCCCCCATTGAAGTCCAATATGTAGTTTGTAGGGGGATATATTGGCAGAAAATATAAACGGTTTGTTTTCTTTGGTGTATAATCACCTGAGAATAAGAATTGTTCTGTTTTCATTAACTCAAAATGGGCTGTTTATATGTACATAGGGAGTGGTTCTTCGTCCACGGAGTCCGCCATGTTGCACTACCATATTTATACAGCAGCACAGAGCAGAAAAACCAAACACTGACTCAAGATGGGGCCTTTTGTTTTTTTGCATCAGCCATTGTAGTTAGCAGTCCCCTCGCAACAAGCCCTTTCAGAAAAACACAGATTTTTAACATGTAATAACTTTATTCAGTGTTTTTACCAGTTTAAATTTCATTTCCATTTGTTTTGAAGAGGATGAGACCTCTGCAGGTAATTCAGCTTCGGGTAAAAACTTCCTGAATGGATCTTGAGTTATTGGAAAAAAAAGGTGAGTGCAGAGCAGCTGCTGTGCCAACAGCCAGTCTCTGATGGGTCAAACAGTGTTAGAGAAACACTGATTTTGTAACGTGAAACTGCTTCATTCAGTGTTTTTACCTCTTAAAATCACTGGATTTGTGGGTACTCTTGAATAGCATACTGATTCTTTTTAGTTTTAGTAGGTACTACGGCTGCCCTGACATTGTATGTACTATTGCATGAAGTATGCACACAATCGGGACATACTACTTTTTCATAACACTGCACCCTGAACTTTGACCCTCATGTATATGGACATATCCAACACTATTCGTGGAGCTCATCAGGGACAGAAATCTGCTGTTGTTACTTTGCAGTGTATACAGTTTATTATTATTATGTTACAGAAGTAAAGGAGAGAAAAAAGGAAATGATAATTTTAATAAGAAAGAAAATAAAAATTTTTGACACCTTCTTGGGATTATTTTCTTGATTTTCGTTTGGTTTTTACTTTCCATTTTTCTTTTTTCCCCATTTTCCAGTAATTTTCTTGTAATGTCCTTTAAATTTGTTGATAATATTTGGGCCATTTCTTATTAAGTTGCTTGCCGATGTATTTCAAAGAAATCAGGCCAATTTGATTAGGTTTCAAAGGGATAATGTGTTTGCAAGAGAATGGACATCCACAGAAACGGCTTAATCAGAAACTTCACGTTTTTCTTGCTGTTAAATGATAACACTAAGTCATCGTGCTACCTACGCTATCAAAATGTGTAAATGCAAACAACACAACATTCTTTTGATACTAGCCCCTTAACATTCATAACAGGGCACACTGTGAGGAAGGTGGATGTTTCACTTGATGGAAAACCACGTGAGTGGAGATGTACGCTGGAATTTCATCCCAAACAAGGAAGTCAGGCAAACTTGAGTATTTAAATGTGAGTGTTACACAGAGTTAGAAAACACACTATGATTTACTCTGTTATCCCTTCATCTCTGCTGCCCCTTACTCTATTTCACTCCCTTTTGTGTTCACTATCACACCACCGGTTGCGCAACAGGTCTTGGCCAGAGGTCTGAGTTTTCTGTTGATGTAGTGTAACAAGGAGCTCTGTCACAAAAGAGTTTTGGCCAAATCCTTCCTCCCTCTCTGAAACTGATGCCCCCTCCTCCTTCTCTACTCTCAAGTCTCTCCTGATCAAACATGTTAACTAGTAAGCTGCCTTTCTTACAGAGCTGCCAAGAGGACAAAGCAGCTTATCTTAAGTAAGGCTGAGAAGTGGTAACAATGTGCAAACACAATCATATGAAACATTTTTACCCTGCTTTTATTATATTTTTTTATTCAGAAAAAAGGCAAAAATATATATAGTATTGATATGAGGAACATTTGACTTAAATCATATATTTAGAACTAATGCGATTCGATTTAGTAAAGACTGTTTTGGTTTGGATTTTTGATGTATAAGCATGAAGTTATTAAAGACAATAGGAAACAAAAGCAAAATAGAAAAAATAGAAAACCAATAGAAAAATAGAAAGCAAAACCAAGGGTTGTTACTCAGTTCTTTAATTTGATATGATTACTTTTAATATCTTTGTGACCATCTAGCCTACTGAAAGACTGATTGTTTTTTGTTTGTTTAAACTTTAAAAAGTTAGTGTCCGAACCACTTTAAAATTTTCAGTTGACTGAATTTAACAGGTATGGCTGAATCTTTACAAAGTTACCTCAACTTGTCTTCTCAAATTCAATCAGCTAAAAATTGGCAAGTTGAGCTAATGTTGTCATGATTCAGCCTGTCAAATTCAGTCAACTTAAGATTTTAAGGCACCCCGGACACTAACTTTTTTTTTACGTTAAAACAAATAGTTTCACTTTACAGTGTGCTTATTCAAACATTTTTGACATAATTTTTCTACTTTTTTGGCGTGTTTTGTTGTTTCCTAACTAAATCCAATAACACACTGTCATCACTCAAGCTTGCTCACTTTGTCAAATCAGTTGTTTGTTTGTCTGAACGTTTGTTTTAGTCAGCATATTAAAATCCTTGGTCCATTTCCCCTTCTCTATATGAAACAGGGGAACAGGCTGCAATCTGCTTCGATGGAGGAAACAAACTTAGAGAAAGACACAGGAAATGTTGAAGAAAGAGGAAACACCCTTTTTATTCAGACAACAAGATGTTAGTTTTTAGCCTTTAGCGAGGAGCATTATTTTTCAAAATTCTAACTTACATTTTCTTGGTATGCACTTCAACCATTGTCAATGGAATAACTAGTACACTCTCATGTATTCAAAGACAAATGAGGGAAAAAAGTTGCATAAAAAGTTGGTCCAGAAGTTGCTGATTTTGTCAGATCATGTGCACAAAGAGAGAGCAGAGATGATCACTCTGTCCTCTGATCAAACATTTATTTCTTTGAATAAATGTTAATTACATGGATTACCTTTTGAATAAATCCAACACAGCACATATAGCTCTTATGATATCGCTCACAGTGTGGATTCTGCAAGTCCACATCCACAAACAAAAAAGAGACAAATAAACAAAGAGGCACTAAACAAGCACTAAACACTTCAAGTTGGAAAGTTTTGTTGGATTTTTTTCCAAGTGAATGAAAATGATATTTACGAAGTAGAGGAAATTAAAGGGTAAGAGAGGTATCCATCCATTTAAATAAACAGTAATTTAGAGCCCCTTTAATTCACCCAGTTGGATGTGAAACGTGCTGTTAGCTTTATACATGCTAAAATTGATGTTTATTTAAATGAAGTCTGGGAGAACAAAGAAAGGCGATTTTGAGTATTTTCCTGCTTATGCAAAAAAAGGCATCTTACTCTTTAACTAAGAGGTATCTCTTTAACGTCAGACACTTATAATAATAATAATATTAATAATGTGAACATGTCAGTTGCAAAAACACACTTTTAGTAGATGTAGAGTGATGATGCGCTAATGCCCTGAGTGGTTACATTGCAGCCTGTTTTGCTGCAGTCGGCTGCAGTGCTTTCACCCAATACAAGACCAATTTCAAAAATTGTTCTTTTCATTAGTCATTTAGACACAAAAACATGGTAACATAGAGTGTAGGATGAAAAATCCCGAACCCAGTCTTTAAGTAGAACTTTAAAGGGATAGTTCAACATTTTTTGTTGCTCATTTTCTTGCCAAGAGTTAGACAGGAAGATTAATGCCATTCTCATGCCTGTACAGGAAACAAAGCCGACAGACGGTTAGTTACCTAACCCCAGCTTAGCATAAACACTGGACTCCAGGAAGGAGTTTTGCTATTAAAAAAATACTGCAAGCATGCACATGGCCACAAGGTCCCCTATATTTCTTATTATCAATATCATCCACTAATTCTTCTACTAACTAAGGAAAGTAGCCTCCAAAAAGGGGTTGAAATAGATACAGCAAAGGGCAAAAAGATAAATGTTAAGTTTGAGTCGGTAGGAAGCAGACAAAGATAGACATGAAGAAGGAGGGGCAGGATAATAAATATATAGCTTCCTGCCTTACTTTTGGCCTGAAGAACAAAAAATGATGCATGATAATTACATTATTGTCCAGGCCCTTTGCTGTGTTTCATCCGGTGGTCATACAGTGAGGACATGAATGGGAGGTGAGCGATAACCCTCTGACCCGACCTGTGCACACATGGAGGTTATTTTAGAGGTCCAGGAAAAGGATGAGAAACCGACGCCTTGATGCAGCCATTCTATGACGTGCAGCTATTAATACTTCTTTCAATCTGGTGCAAACAACAGCTCTGAACCTTTAATAGCACATTTTACCCACTCACTACATGGCGTGATTTATTAGTTAAATAATGTTATTGGCATCTCTCTTTGGTGATATTATTCAGAAATGTCAATTGTCACGTTTTAGTTTATAATTTAAACACAGGTTAATACTGTACAAGCCTACTGTCCATTCTTAAAGCATGCAGTAAGGTTACTTTTGACACGTCATATCACGGCGTAGCGTAGGTGGTGGTTGTCTGTCTCAGTGTGTCAGCCCAGTGACAGTCTGGTGACCTGTCCAGGGTGCACCTCGCCGCTCACCCAATTTCACCTTGGATAGGCTCTAAGCTGGCACAAATTTTATAGCGTTATCATTTTAGTACTGCAGTTGGCCCGGGAGCCACTGGTGCAGTGAGAGTTCTCCTGTTGAGTTGTGGTGATATAATTTAAGGTTTGCTGTGGCACTGGTAGTAATTTGGGTGTTTTTGTTGGGTGTCTATTGGGGAGAAGGTGTTTTAGCCTGGAAAGACCATCCTGATGATGTAAGCCCAACACTTTGTTTCTCTCTCTGTATCAATGTGGAATTGCTGTCACCCCAAACACTTGGTGGGAGACATGTTCCTCATTAACAACAATCCCAATGAGGTTTTTGCGATACCTGGGTATTATCAGCATATTTTGCCATTTCTCATTCAGCATTCACCTTCCTCTGGACTGCAGAATACCGGTAGGCAGCGTTCTTGTTGTCTGTCCGAAGCATTGTGAACAACGACCAGCATGGCCGTGATCCCCAGCTTTGAAGCCTCTTGTATCGGATCCTCCATCAGCCAAACAATGAACACTGTATTTGTACCGGGGAACATCTTTCTCATCACCAACAGAGCCAGCTGATAAATCAAGCTTTTGCCAAATCCAGTCAGAGACACATCAAAAAAATGTCTTATCCTTTGAGAAAGTCCACATGTACATTATCTTGCTCTTGCTCAGTTGTTGTTATTGACTCTATTTCTGCAATAGCACTTGTTGCTTCAAGAGCCGCCGTTACTGTTTTGCAAGCTGCAGCCTGCATGTCATATCATCAGCTATAAAGTAGTCCCTGATTGGCTGCTTACGTTAACTACAGTGCAGATCCCAGATTGGCCCAAATGGATTGTCTGATATAGAGAAGAGAAACAAAATGTTGTGCTCACATCATCAGGAGGGTCTTACTGGGCTAAAGGGGTTTATCTTGTAGTTTGGTTTACTCACAAATAGTTTATTTCCAGTGCATCCGCCTGCTGATTAGTGCACCGTGCTCCTTCAGCAAGACACTTTAACTTTTAACTTGTTTTAATAATCTTGCCCCATAAAGGCCTGTTATTGCACTTTGACCCACACTGACTGTTGGCTTTGTTATTGAAGTTCATCTGTTGTTATATAAGCGTTTGGTCAGGTGTTGCACAAAAAGAAGTGCTGCCTCTCATGGTCATGAAAAACCTGAAAAAAACATGGCATTGGTTAAAGTTACTGAAAGTTTTGGAAAAGTCATGGAACTTTTTTGTGTGTAATGAAATTGTCACAGTAATCGTCCATTGATAACCTTCCATGTAATGTAACATAACAGAAAATGTTTTTTCTGTTAGTGTAATGTGGCTCTAACATGCCTCAGTCTGTGTCAGCTGTTATTATTACATACGTTTCTTAATTTTTTCCTTGCATTGTGTCTTTCCATGCATTTATACCAGCAAGTTAAAATTACAATTACGGGCAAGAAGGGCAAGAAAAAAAAAATATAATGGGTCCTTAAAAGGTCATGGAAAATTTTTGAAATTTTGCTCATAAAAATGTGCGGGAACCCTGTACAATAAATTTGCAAGAATTATCCCTTTTGCAAACTATGGCAACAGCTGTGCATTGCGGGCAGCAGCACTCCTCCATACTTTGCTCCATGTGAGGTCAGCAAACCCAGTCTTGTTTCCATCTCGCCTGTGTTTGTCACTGGATACGTTGCCTCGTCACAGGCGACTCTGCTATATGTGTCTCACTGGGAGAGCTGGGGGGAGTTATGTGACCGTGGACCTCTCTTGTTACAAAACATACTCGGCAGCTGCACAACCTTGCTGATTCTAAATGTCACATAGACTGCGGGAGATGCTGACTCTCACACATACATACAGGATGTTCTTCTAATATTCAAACCAGGATGGCAGTCCAACACTGAACACTGTCTTGTTCGTGGCTGATCTGTAACTAAAACCAGCAGGAGTTGATTTTTAGTGGAAAGAATGTGGACTCCTATGGGCCTCTTTGTCAAAGTTAGTCAGTAACCACAATAATCTTGTTAAAGTGATAAGAAACATTGACATGTTGCATTGCTAGAAGCTCGTTGAAAATAAGTAAATACAGCTAAACAGATTAAAAGCATGTATTGTGTGCAGCATCACTGGAATGATTCTACCATTGTTCTGATTCTACCACAGTTAAATGCCGTCAGTTAAGGTTAGCTGAGACCCGCCAGATGGCCATTGGGTTAAAATGATTTGGTTGTTTTTGCAAAATAGCTGATAGTCAATCAGGTCATCAATGAGCCACCAGTGGTAAAGCAGGAACAGCTTATAACTGATCAGCTGCTGCAAACATGACTGCAGAGTTCTAGCCTGAAGAAATTCTCTGTTAAAACAATATAATCCAGTGATGGGCTTATCCCTATACCTGGGAAACCTCAGGAAAATATAATTAAAAAGATCTAAAGCTGTAAACTTGCAGAAGACTTAGATGCCAAAAACGTGAGCATTTCAGACTTCAGGGTAGGTCTATAGGTTACCGCAAAAAAAAAAAAAAAAATTAAAAAATGTATGCCCAGTGATAGCAAACTGTCCAGGGTGCACCTCCACCCTTTTGCCCAGTGTCAGCTTGATTAGGCTCCAGCAGCTCCCCCACAGCTGTGAATAAATCAGAGGTTAGGGATAATGAATTAAATAATGTCATGCCATAAATTTGCAATGCAAGTTTATTTTTTAAAACCCATTTAAAGCAGCAGTGGGTAAGATTTAGGGGAATTTAGTGGCATCTGGTGGTGAGGATTGCAGCTGATTGCAACCAGCTTTAACTTCTCCCAGTATTCCTTCAGTGTTTATTGTTCAAGAGGTTTTTAGTGGGAGCTGAATTATCCTCAGGCCAGGTGACTACGATTCAGCACATCACAGATGGGCCATTAGCGAGGCACCTGTGTGCTTATTTATTTTCTCTGATAATGTGTGCTCATCTTGTTTCTGATCCAGATGTTTAAGGAGGTTTATACAAGGAGCCAAATAATACACAGAGGTATCATCCTCTCCAAAATAAAAAAAAAACCAAATGATATAAACTCCCTCTCGGCACTCCACCAGCTTGGTCTGCATTTCGGATATCCCAGCATGCTTTTTACAGCAAATCCAGTAAACCGGTAAAAACGCTTAAAAAATAAGCTTCACCTTGAGAAAGTGTTGTTCCAATGCTGCTCGTCTCGTAGGGGCTGCCAATTATGATAGCCAATACAAAAACACAAAAGGCAAATGGCCCTGTCCAGAGCCAGTGTTTAGTTTGTCTGTTCTGGGCTACTGTAAAAGCATGGCAGTGTAAAATGGAAAATTATAAATAAAGAAAACAGACTTATTATAATATAATATATTTGGTTTCTGCAAATATGTCCCCCTAAATCATATACACTAGACCTCTAAAACACAAGTGCAATTCAAAGCAAATATAAGTCAATAACCTGAAAATATGATCCAAAACACAATAAACTGAAAGAAAAGATACATCTGTAGTCCAATGATTTAAAGTTGAGCACCGTTCCAGTGCAGCTAAAAGTTGCAGAAATAAGTCTCAAAAGTTGAGCACTGAATGAATGTTTTGCTGTGATCATTTAAACAACTTTAAAGATGGTGCAGACTTGATATTTTCGGAAATTCAAGTATCTTGTTTAGAAACAAAAGACTCTCATAATGTTCCCTTTTAATTTTCTCCCATTATACAAGTCCCAGCCTGTGCGAGGTGTGGTGTGTTCAACATGCAAAAGCAGACCAGAAACCTGAAACATTGGGAGTTTTTGTAGAAAAGCAGGGACATTTCAAAATCAATCCTTCATCACTCAGCAGGTCAGTGAAGTGTAGTAATGTGCTCTGTTTTCTTTGCCTGATTAACAGCTCTAGCGGCAGTGTCCTGACTGAGCTACACTGTTTCAGTGCTATTTTGGAAAGACACAAAGTCCAGTACCTGTAACTTAATCATGACATCTGTAGTACAGTGAATGCTAAGGAGTAGATATCATTTTCAAGATGCTCCTAACATGCCCTCTACAGACCAGCTTAATTTAGCCCACAAGGCATGAAACCCCCTACAGCCTAAAAATAGAAATAATAATAATAAAAATAGACAATAAACATGAAAAACGTAAAATGTATGGAACTTATTGAAGAACATTATATAAAAATTAGTCTATTGGCATGCAGAGAACAAAATGTTTATAACAAATTTTAAATAGTAATAAATAGCTATGAATAGTTTCTTTAATTTTTTTTTTTTTACTGCCAAAAGCCATGCTTTACCAAGTGCTTAAAAACTGTCATTTTATGGTAAAAGATGTAATGATGTGAAGATATTAAGTTCACAATTTATATGAAATAAAAACAGGATGAATATTCACTGTTGATAATATCATATATTTTATATTATATATTTGCTGAAAAAAAATATCAGTGTAATTTTTCACCATTTTTGAGAGGTTTTTGTTTTTCAGTACTGTACTGGTAAGTATCCAGAATAAATATGTGGAAATAATACTTGTGGTGGTAATAGTACTAGTTCCATATCGATATATAATTATTATAACAGTAAATGATATGTAATATCGACTTTTTTATGGTTCTATTAAAAGGCACTCGCGCACACGCACACACACACACACACACACACCCACACACACACACACAAAGGCCTCATATAGCACCCCTGCTGTTAAGTTACATTTCTTAAGTGTCATCTGTTTGACATATTGTGTATATTTTACGTGTCTTTACATTGTCCTACTTTGCAATTCGAAGCAAATTCTTAAAATGTAATGCATGATGATTGCCACTAGAGGGTAGCAAATGGTGCCAAACTGTAGCTTTGCATTATTGCAAGTCAAACATCACACATTGACCCCTCAGGCGTCTCTCTCATGTTGAAACAGTGCACACAGTACAGTAAGTCTGTGACATATTTCTCTGGCCAACTTCTGGAAATAAAACAACCCAGCAGCTGATAAAACATTTGAAGAAACAACAGGATATTGTCACTAAAATATATAATGGTGTATAATCTTCTCTATTGATTTGTATTACATTAACTGCACTATGCTTATTTGATTGTGTCACAGTGCTTTTAGCATAAGTGCTCCCTACTTTGAACACAGTCATGCTGCTTTTGAGACTGAGTGCACTTTCATCTTAGTCTTCTTCCCATACGGACACATAAATCAGTCCCAACTGAACAAGATATCCTAAACCACTGTCCAGAAAAATTACTTTCCATAATGTCTAAAACTTCAATTTTTGCAGTATTCCTCCATCTCTGGTGTTATTTATATTTCAAGACATTTTAGCGGTCATTGTACTAATCAACTCTGTGATTAGATGCATATTAGTTTGTTATACTGGCAGAATTGTGTGTTGTTTTCTAAAATCCTGGACACAATATATGACTTAATAGACAGCCTAACAGGTTTGGCAGCATTCACAGAGTCATATCATGCTATTATTTGGACTGAAATCTTTGATAACGCATGTTTTTGAAAATCTAATATTGCTCTTTAAGCAAGTGTGAAAAGAAGGACTATTATGGTCTGTATTCAGTATGTTTGATCCCAATGGGAGACAGCTATTGTAAGCTATCATTACTTGTTCTGATGAAGCAACTGTCATTTTCGAGGTGCGAGATAACAGAAAACGTCACATTTTATTTTTGTCATCACTCTGCTTCTTTTGACCCTATTTTCTGTAATTGAATTAAATTACAGTATTTGCCTGACAGAGAACAGTTCTTACTTTGACCCATGTGGGACAGTTTGTCATCATGTCACCACGACTCTCATTTTGTGTCATTTTATGATGCTTTTGCGGTGCTGAAAACACAACAGCCTATTGTGAGCCGCATGATAAAGACATAGTGGTAAATGACACAAGACAGTGTATGTGCAGAAGTGGACATAATGGCCATCAACAGACTGAAGGAAGTGTAACACGGTGATAATAAACCTCCTCTCTCCAATTCTTCTGAAATAATCCCTCCATTCAGTCAGTACCAAGCAGCAGCCTCCTCCTGCCATCCCATGGAAGGGAAGGAGGACCAGTGCCAGTCTTGTACCTAGTCTGCAATCCCTCAATGGGCCATTGTGGATGCTGCCATCCTTCCCCCCCGGCCAACCCCCGGCAGCCCATTCAGGAGTGTCACATGGCACTCCCACTCTGCGCCCATCTCACAAAGCAGCCCTGTCATTCGCACCTCATTGACATGCGCTCGTAGTGATGCGCATTGGGGAATAGTCGTGCTCCTCCTTTACTTTCAAAGGAAATGAAGTGCCGGGCTGGGTGGCCAAAGCGTGGCTTCCTGGATACGGTATTCATATTTCTTAGGAGGAAGTGCTGAAACGTGTATGTGCGTGTGCTCGTGTGTTCTTGGGAACTGCCAGTGAGGTTTTGAAAATGTGTCATACCAACCTCCCACATACCAGTTACCCTGAAAAAATTGTGACAACTCTTGGTTTTATGCTTCAGTGTGAAGCATGACTGATTGAAAGTTACTTTGGAAGAAGTCATGAGTCAGTGCCAGGCTTTGACGAGGTAAGACTGCAAAGGATAAGTGAAACTGGTCAGGGATGACGTAAAGAAATCCTGACTTCTATATCACCACCCACATCTAATTCAGTCTGATTACCAGGCTATAGAAATTGATGATATTAATTAGATGTGATGTGGCCACTCCAGATAACAAGGGTTCCTCCGGCATTACACTCAGACGCAGTATTCGGATCAGTACTTTTAGAGAATGACGTGCAGGTCCAGACAAGTGCTTGCAGCTCAGCTTCCTGCCAGTTAGTGATAATCTTGTTACCCATGAGCTGATAAATAATGTTCAGCTTGCAAACAGAAGAGTTTACATCAGTTAGGTTGAGAATTTTATAGTCTTCCAAAGCTGACATAAATGCTCATGCTTAGGTGCTCAATCATTTTTTTACTCAATGGACAAATATTAATCTGTTACAAATAACCGAGAAACTGTACCCGAGGCTTAAGGACCCCCGGTGATCCTCTGCAGCCCAGTCAACAGAAGAAAATGTTGGCACTGTACATTTCTGCAAACCACGGATACATTACATTTCCATGTTTAACATCAACATTTCTAAAGTGACAATTGTCTAAACTGACTTTGTCATCTAGAGGTGGAGGGGATGGCAACACATTCTCATCAAAATTCATCACATCACTGCTTTTTCAGTGGAGTTTTGAGTCTACTTATTATGTTAAGGTGTCCTTCTGTGTCTGCTGTTTCAGTCTTGGATTTCACCACTACAATGTCAACAAATGTCCATGGTTGGATGATGCTGTATGTGGTTAAATAGTAAAAAAAAAAAGTATTTCCAAAACCTACCAACATGAAAACGAGCAAAATGCGGGGATGTTATAGCATTGCAATACACGTCTGAGATTACAAACGAATTAGTGGGTTCAGAAAAACATTGAAAAGCTTTTCCAAAGATCAAAACTGACTCCAGTCTGACTCGATTGATGATTTTAGATTCGACTTATCAAAATCAAGACTTACAACTCAACTTGGTTTTAAACACCAAAAACTTGTGAATTCACTTGGACTTGAGCCTTTTGAATTGAAGATACTTGATTCACTCAGGATCCCCAGCGGTGGTCAACAAAAAACGAATAGCAGAATGCAAAACATAAGGGTCAAAAATACAAATGAGAACACATTACATCAGATCAGGTGCCACATTCCAAGTTGCACTAAGAACAGTAAAAACATAATACAAAATTAAAAAAAAAAACAAAAAAAAAACATTTGTGTTTTTTTCTAATTTGAATATCTGCATTTATTTTACTGAATAACACATGAAATGTTCAGGACTCAAAACTTAAAGTCTATGACTTGGGAATTGACTCAGGACTTCCATTTCCTTCACTTGGAACATGACTTGGGACAAAGACTTAAGTCTCACTTGTGACATGTAAAACAATGACTTGGTCCGATCTCTACTCATACAAAATAGGCTGCATGAAACTGTCACCCAAACCAGAGAACAGATAAGTGTGCAAAAATACTGTAGTATTAGAATTTCACTGAGTTTAAATTGCCTTTTGAAAATTTTACATTGTTGCATATTCCCATACAGACATTGCACATATGTCTGAGCAAATCCAAACTGCCTTCATGATGAAGTAATTTGAGAAAATTTGATGAGGAAAAATAGCCGTATAAATAGTCCTGACGTTCAAAAACTTAGAATGAGGCAACTTTCAGGTATTACTGTCATGCATGTTTGACTGTGTTTCCCCAGCTGTCTCCACCCCATACTGTAAGAGACAAGAGTCAATTAACATCACAATCACGTTCATTGAGAAAGATCAACAGTTAACTACAGCAGGCAGACGTGAATAAACTTGCTGCTATTTCAACAACAACCCTTAAAACTAAAGGTTCAATGTAGAACCTGTAGTGGTTCCTTATGAGGAAGTTACTTTTACCCTTTTGTGTTTGGTGCTTAAAGAAAACAAGTAAGTGTTATAAAATAAGATGGTTATTACCAGTGTTTGATTTTTTGGACCAGTTTTTATTATCATCACAACACTTTCATTTTACACTAAGGGTTTGTGTGGTGTAGGTCAAACTAATGGATGAATGGATAGTTAATAATAATTTGTATTAGAAACAACTATTTTGGGTTGGTCATTTATGTTAAAAGTTCAATAAATAAAAAAAAAAAAATGTCTGATTTCACTAACCAGCATCATATAAAACACTGATATGTTCCACTTCAACCAGCTACTACAGTAAGATGCTACATGCACATGAATGCATCAGTCTTAATGAGTTATATATAACTCTGAAAAGGACCACTCTGCACAATGAGTACTCTTGATACTGTAATATATTGCATGCAGACCTTTTGCTTGCAATGGGGTATACTTACACTGTGGCTTAAACATCATAGCATTTCACTACCAAATTAAAGCAAAATACACATTAAGTTATTACCTATTCAAACCAACAAAAACAGATTGGTTTTCTTATTTCATTACTTTCGCTAACTTTTTCATTTAAAAAGTTAAAATTTAAAAAAAAAAAAGTAATACAAGGTAGTAGTCATTAGTGATTAAAATGCCACAATATGTGTCCTAAAAAGTTATTAAATAGTTAATGTGTGCACTTGTATTGTGTAGCAATGCTGGCCTCACGAAATGGAACTCAGTAATCAAAATTTAGAAAACCACAATCCAAGATTTTGTAAACTTAAAAAAAAATTGTCTGAATGAAATTGTCTCTTCAGCTATTGAGTTTCTCAATAGGTTTTCCAGAGGATAATTCTACCCAGCCTCCCTTGTGGGGTGCTTCCCACCCTACCCCCACTGTTATACAGTTGATTTCTTGAATTTTGTACTCACTAATCAGGCTTTTAAACCTTTAATCTGGACCAACATCAGTTTTCTTGTAGTTTTCAGACACCTTTAGCAAGTAGGCCTATTTAAACCTTTGAAACAGGATTTCTTTCAAAAATATGGAAAAAGAATATCAGCAACTTGACATGAAATGTCCTGTGCATTGCAAAAAATAAATAAAAATAATTAAAAGGTGACAAAAAAAGATCTTAAACTTAGCAATAAACTAATAAATAGAAAATAGAAAATTATCAAATGACTTAGGAAAAAATAATATATAAAAAAAACTCAAATCCACTTATAGTTATTATAATTGAATGTTTGAAAATTAGATTTCGGAAATTATCATTATTGTTGATGTATTTCAGGTAATTTTTTGCAACTTTTACCAAATTCCTCGCAAAATGTTGGCTCATTTGTTAAGTTTGCAATAACCAATTTGCTCGGGTTTCAATGGGTTAAAAACCTGACGTTTCCTCCAGCTCTGTCCCTCGGCATCACCATTGAGGAACCAGTGCTGGTTCTGATTTGAACCCTTAATTTTAAGAATCTCTTGCAATCGGCTACGTGACCATGTGCGGCATCCCCTCCCTCCCCCCCCTCCCTCTCTCCCATGCAAGCATCACTCCCCTCGTACACGCTGTCCTCAAAACCTCCAGCGGCATTACCCGCATCGGTCTGTGTGTGCTGAGCTGACGGACTGGGAGGAGGTGGGATCTAACTACTGGTGGTAGTGGGCTTAGCCGTACAGATCACCAACCACGACTGCCATTGCCAACGACGGATTTTTGTGGAAAATCACTTCGAGAAAGTCCCTCGCGGGATCCCTCCCCTCCCTGACATACATCCAATCGTCTTTATTTATCGTCGTTTATTTTGCCTGTGCTGCCGCTTCCCACTCATTCCCAGCGAGGCTCCTGTTAACCACAGCCGCCACCAGCGTCACCATCTCCGGCGGGGGCTGTGTGATGAGGTCGCCCTGCAGCAGGGGTTTCGCCACGCTAAGATAAGGATCTTCGCTTTCACTTTTGGGTCAAGTTGTCGCCTTTTAAAGCCTTCTAGCACCCCGAGTGTGTCAAGAAATACACAGCAGAAGAGCACAGCTACTGCTGGAGCTGAGGGAAACGCTGGTGAGTGTCCTTTATTTTTAACCCCTTACTGCTAGCTGCTAACTGTTATAATATATCGAACTTGGTACCAGGCACTGATGCGGTCATATTACGAGTTCAAGTCAAGTCAAACGTGTTGTGTACTAACACGTTTACCACCGCGAGTTATCATTAAACACATCACAGACTTTGCAGAGGGGTGTGTGGATGTTTTTGAGTTGGCATAACGTTATTTAACAGTATCATTTTTAGGTGCTGGCTGTTCTGAGATAACGTAAAGCAATGCGTTTGTAGCTACAGTTAGCAGTTAACGCTGCTAGCTAGCGCGAGCCTACGCCCAGCTGTCCTGCAATAAACAATAGCCACGCCAAGATTTGGTTAACCCCAGCTGCAGCATTAAGATGCACCGACGTAGATGATGTCAGGTGAAATCATTAGGCTCTCATAACGCCCAATGACGAGGTAAAAGTCAGCTCAGTTTAATGATGTCCTGTCACCGACACAATTTTCGCTCATCATAACGCAATCATGACAGTGCTTTACAGTGTCGTGCACAGATAGAGAAGCCACCATTACATCTAAAATCACTTTAAGCCAAACAGTGATGACCCTTGTTGATAGCAAAGGAACAGTAGGGCTTTCTCTGTGTTTCCGTCAACACTGACAGCATTGTGTGGGCTGCAGCACGCATGATCTATAACACGCTTCTACTCAGTGGGTGTAGCTTGCAGCAGTGCAAGACATTTAATATGTGTATACACAGTGTGTCATGCACTTTTTGTGTGGTAAGAAAAATGCACATGGAGCAGAAAATGTGTGCTAATGATCTCCAGTCTGATAAATGTTTCACTGAAATGCAAGCAAGGTTGTTTATGCACTTTGTAGACCTTATAGAGGCAGAAATCATATTCATATACAGCAGTCATGTCCACAGTCTGATCCCCAGTCCAATTTTAAACGGTCCTTTGCTTGTCCCTCAAAATATACAATATGACAATATTGATTCATCAAGCAAGATCACTTGCATTTATTTTCATGGCAGGACAATCATGACACAGACATGCACAAATAGGAACTAGGTAGGTGAAAATAATTTGTTTTCATAAATAGACAGCAAAGAAGCAAACAAATGGAACCTAATGCCAGATTTTCCCTGCGAAGTAGCAGACATGCCCATGTTAAAAAAGTCGACAGCGAGCATTGCAGCTTTCAGGAATGGTGTAAAGTAGCATACTTTTTCATCTTAAGAGGAAACAGTTGCGTTTTTTTTTTTTAATGACTCATGATGCAAGAAGCGGCGGAATATATGGTAACTGCATACTATGTCGTACAGCTGTCGAGTAAGGGCCCATGTCCTTCCTAAAATCAGCCACATTAATAGCATCTTTTGACAGAATATGCATCAAATATTAAATCAAAATACTGAACAACTGTCATTCAATATGAGGGAAAAAAAGTAATGCCTGCATACTTACTCTATGCCACACAAGTTTAATGAAGACAACATCCTACTTCAGTCTTTGTCAGGTCAAAATGTTTGAAAAGATGAAACCACACCTATATGTACACATAAAGCGCATCAGTAGATTGACAAGCTCTGTGGTGGCTGGTGTGGTTAACCACCTGAACCACTCAGGGTGGTTAAACAATTGATTATCAGCAATTCAGTAAATACATAGAAGAAGAATATATTGAGAATATATTCAAATTCATCATCAGTCGACATCACCTGTGTTCAAATGTTTGTTACATTAAGGTTAAGGGAGAACAGAAGTAATCTCCACTTTACACTCATACACACAAAAACCTTAAAAAAACAGATCAAATTTATTAAACTTGTGTGGCATGGAGTGAGCATGCCGGCACTTCTTTTTTCCCTTATGGACGCTGTTTTTTGATAGCCTTGCACCATTGTGATGTGTATATAAATACCCTCTTTCATCAGAGGATGCAGAGTGTCATGTTCAGATTGTAAAGCTCTCAGATGCAAATGTGCAAATAGTACTTTTGTGAAGAGGAGTTATATTGACTGGTCTTTCCCTCCCTATAAAAGTATGTGGTGCATAGCGCACTGCACCCAAAGTTCAAATTTGTTAAACTTGCGCTGACCTCTGAGGGTGATAACATCGACGTCTCTGTACACATGACTTCACATCTCATAACTGAATCTGCAGTGTCAGTAAACTCCTTGAAAAAGCTCCTTCAAAAGCACCTAATACTGTTCATGAACCACGTAGCCATGATGGTGCTATAAAATGAGTACATGCATTTCTGTGTAGTGACTTCTTACTGCGAATGTAGCTATCAAACAATGTTACAATGACCCAAAATACTGAAATCTTTCGAGCAGCTATGGACAGAATATAAGAGGACAAAATCTTTCTGCCCGTCATCTTGAATTCAGGTTATTTGACCGGCTGCAGCCCTGCATCAATGGAGAGCACCAAAAGTTCAACTAAGTTGAATGTTCTGTGCACTGACCTCTGAGAGCGATACCATTATTGATGTCTCTGCACACATGACTGAACCTTCTGTCCAAAATGAAGAAACAGATATGTAGTTACTCTGAATTTTAAGTAAAGCAAACTTAATTTTTAAAAAACAGAAATTTCAATAAAAGGCTGTCCTTACAACACACAGAGACTTTAGATGAAAACAGTCACTTTAGGTGTAACAGCAATGTCCCAAAGACCATATCTGAGACAGTATAGGTGAAGATCAGTGAGGGTTTCGTTAGTGAGCACTGCACTCACCGATCTCGAGATGGAGTGGTTAAACATTGCTCTGCACAGCCCTGTGTTGAGTGACCACTAGCAGTGTCTGCTCTCAGATACCTTAGAGTTTTTTTAGCAGCCTTGAAGCATTTGTGTTTGGAGACTATCATGCATGTTAGGCACTTAAGCAAGGTAGGAAACAGAAAACAAATTTTAGTGACCTGAGCACTGCAGATCATGTTGCAGTGCTTTTAAGGATGTATTATTTTACAGTTGTAGGGCTGAGGAGAAAGAACTATGTGAACACGTTATAATACAGAGCACTTCATCATCGAGCTTTCATTACATTTTCCTGCCAAAGAAGCATCAGGAATCCGCTGATTTGCTAAGTATTACATGGGCCATCTATCCAGCAATATTAATAAACCAATTCATATCTCCATGTTACTTTCCTAGAAGCCAGTACAGATAACAGTTTCATTTTTCATTGAGACGGCATAAAGCAAACTGAAATTACATCAATATTAAAATAGCTTACCTTCCTACGAATAGCTTGCGCAACCCAATCCTGATGAGATTTACTGTAAGAGAACGAGTGGAGACCATGCCTCTTTTCATTAAGTCATACAGAGTGAGTTTTGTTCCAAGGGATCATGTAGGTGAAACACTGGGCTTCTGTAACAGCAAGGTGCTGGTCTCTTTCTCTGACATCACCGTTGTAAATGGTTGTTCTGTTATTTACAGGGCGTCTGTGAAGGGTCTTTAGATGGTCTGAGGAAAAAATGGAGGTCAGCTATGTGTGTGTTGACACATAGTATTACTAAATATAAAAATGCATTGCTGTTATTAAAAGGATGCTGTCGATAGCCGTTTTTTTAGAAGGGGTCGACTGATATTGGTTTTTCAGGGCTGATACCGATTATTATTAGTTAATGAGACCGATAACCGATATTTGGAACCAATGTGCATTTACAATGAAAATGAAAATCTTTCTGTCAGTTTTTAGAATTTTGAATATAACAAACTCCAAAACAGAACTTTGTTTAAATGCCTTTGGCAAATGTTTAATCAAAACCAAGATTGTCAGCATCATATACAGCAAATTCACAGCAACTTTTTTTTTTTTAATAAAGTCAAGTGAAATTTTAAGTAAAAAAATGAATAAATGAAATAACTCCCTGAGGTTCTACAATGTAAAAGTTCCATACTGACACTTTCTTTGCACTTTTTGGTAAATTTATCGGCGATCATTAAAATCAAATGCCCATGCAGATAATAGGCAAAATGCCAAATATCGTCCCCACCCAAAAATCAGCAAGGCTGAAAATCAGCCGACCCGTAGTTTTCAGACATAACAGTTGTGGGGACTCCCTGGGGAACTGCCTACTGGGGAACTTCCCCCCAAAACTACATAACTTTGAGGGTTTTTTTGTTTGTTTTTTTGCATCCACTCCGCTGATAGGAACACTTAAGTGACGTACTGTAAGATGGGGGGGGGGTTAGAGTTGTGGAAAAGCACCTCCAGTCTGAATAGGCCTTATGTGTTAACACTAGTTATGTCATTTCCCAGTTAAGAGGAACTTACTTGAGGCCACTGGAGGGCAGAGGTTAAAGAGGTACTGCTCACTTAAACCTAACTTTTGAGCTGTAAACCAAATGATATGACTGCACTGTGATGAAGCACATCCACACTGGCGCAAATATGGACATTTCTCACCAAATTTATAAAAATCGACATCAAATTTCTGTTAAAAAAAATGGAAATTCTCTTTAATACCCCTCCTTCCTTATCCCCTTCTCGCCCCTCCTCTCAGCTTCTTGCACACTTTTCAGCATTTTTTCAAAATTATGCAGTGGGTGGAGTTAGGCTCAGACCTGAGGGTGAGGTTACACTTTGAATAGTCAAATACCACATTGCATAACAAATTTGTCTGACTAATGTCTCCTGCAACACGTTTAGCAGGTCCAACTCGTTCCAAATATGCATTGTTTCAACAAGAATGAATGAATGCTTGGAGAACTGATTGCATATTGAATTTATATTCAGAACCTAAAATTAGAGAACACAGCAAGTCCACTGCAAAGGTTGCTTTATCTGCCTGTTTGTGGGAAACAGTTATGTTTGGGCCAAATGCAGGCACAGAGTCATGCAGAAAGCCTGCATCTGCGTTGGTTGTTGGTCAATAAGTGGCCCGCTCCTGTGTCATCACGACACAGAGCAGTTGGCAGCTAACCCTTTTGACATACTTTATTCATTTATTGTGTTACTCTACAGTTTCATCCACTTACCATAATCATAATCATTGTTGATCTTGGCCTCAAGCACAAGGCTCTTAGCCAACGCAAACATATTTTTTTAAATAGACCGACTAAAGGAATGCATTACTGAAATTGAGAGTAGGTTCATTAGTAGACATATAGCATCTGTGTCTGTGAGAAAATAAACATTTGAATATTTTAGATTTAGTCATTGTTTGTGGACTTGAAACTTTGATATGCTTTGTTTTGTCTCAGATTATTTGTTTATTTCCTGTAGGTCAGTAGTGAATAACCCCAAGAAATGGCATGACTTGCGTTGGGTTGTGGTTGTTTTTATGCTTCAGTATGACTTACTCACCCTCACATGACTACAGGTGTTATTTATAGTGCCTGTGACCCTGCACTTTGCAAACTAAGGGTCCTGTTTCTCTAAAGTAGGTAGCTGTGAAAAGAAATATCATAGGATTACGTTTGTTACAATTTAAATATCATCTTGTTCTGAGACACTGTTTTAAAAAGATAATTTCCAGTTGAAATAACACAATACTCTTGATTTAAAGATGTGCGTGTGTGTGTGGCTACGAGACAACCGTAGACAAAAATAAAAATTAATCAAAATAGGGGGAAGTGAGTAAAACTTTGTCGGTCAAATGCTGACAGCTAATGAGGTGACATGGGGCGCTGATAGTAAAAAAAAAAAAAAAAAAAACCCACCAGGCAAATGTGACACTGTATAGGGAGAGACAAGAGTGCTATGAGACAGCTGTGTGTGTCAGTTCCTCTTGTTTGTGTCAGCTTGTGTTACTATCGGAGTCCACTGAGGAATGATGGGCTGTAAGGGGAGGGTGAGAGAGCAAAAGAGCAAATAAAGGAAAGGTCATAAACTTTTTGATTTTGTTCCCATTTGAACGATTTTCTTTATCTTCTCTTCCAGTCAAGGTCCCAGAAGTATGTCAAGAGCTTTGTCATATTTACAGATACTTGCATTAGATTGTCATACACCGTTCTAGGGATTCATTACTTGCCACATGTATACAGATATTTGTTTACTTAATTTATTTATCATACAAATCTATAACTGTTAATCTCACAAATGAAAAGTATGTTTTTACTTTGAATACATATACATATATATTTTTTTGGAAGTTGGTTTCTTCATAGACTATCACGTGTTTTATTTCATTATTTGAATTGATAAATCCTTTAGATACAGCTTATCTTCGAGTGTTAGATTACGATCAGCTACTGTTAGTGGTTTAGCATAGACATAGAAGTTGTTCTAAATATATAATTTGTTTTGATTAGATTTATAAGTTACATTTTTTAACACCTGTAGTAAAGTCAACTTGTATGGAATGACCGGTTACTGATATGATTAACACTCATTTACACGTACTTTAGCATGTCAATGAGCATTTGTTGCTCTAGAGAGGGAGCTTTAACAGCAGTGGGGGATTTGGAGAAAGCAAAATATCAGATTATTTTTGATCAAATAACTAAATATTGTGATGATATTGAATGTTTGCTATTGATGCTTTTAGAAAAAAAACACATTTTTTTCCCAATGCATTTTGTTTTTTAAAAGATAATCATCGGCAATTGCTAATTTGGTAAAGGCAAACAATAGAGCAGTTTGAACAGTCTGGTAAATTCAGAAAAGTACTTTACTGTAATGCATTCTTTATAACTAGAAAAAGACAACACTTTTGATATTACTATATCCAAATTCTAAGACAATATCCACTCTCATATCACAATATTTATACATTGCCCAGACATATTTAAAATTAATATATTAAATATCATGATAGCATCTTCCATTTAGCCCATTATGTGCCTGCCAAGGTGTTTAAATGTAAGTGTTTGACAGTACATAGAGATGATTTAGACGTAAATTTAGTAATTGGAATTATATCAGCAGCTGGCATTAGGTTGACCTTGTCAGCTCCACTCAAGTCCTGTGCCTCCCACAACTCCATAACTGGAGTTATAGTTACAGTGACCTACTTACTGTAGAACTTGGTCCAGCTTAAGAAAAACACGCTTTTTGTAATGCATATTTCAGAGCTTGAAGTGGAAACACTAATGGCTACTTTCATAAGTAATGCGGTGCGTGATAATCAATATCGACATCTTCATTCTCTCTGGAAACTGCTTTAAACAGAGAAAGGAGTTTTTAGAGCTTTCTACAGTCCTCGCTGACGGCTGTATCCAAGGCCTGCATTTTGTATGCTTTGAAACTGATCTGTTTTTCCTCCTCTGGCTGAAAGGATGATTTAACAAGCCGCTCTTGTCATAAAACATTTCAACTAGAAGCAATTATGCCTTGATTGACGGTCAGACATGTAAATGGCCAGTGCCTCCATAACATCCCCCACTCAAACTGCTGAAAATCTGATGTGCAAGTTCAGTATCGTATGAATGTGGGCATTTCACTTCCCACAGCCGGCACATTTTGAAGAGCCCTCTTGCTCTGCCTCTGAGGCCCTGGTGTTTGTTGCTGCCCTTTGGCATATTAAGTTTCAGATGTGCAAATCTCATGGCCGGCTGTAGCTGCTAGTGGAAATTTCCACTTCTCATTCGGACAGCATCCCATGAATGTGATGTTGTGGGCTGATTACAAGAAACTACTGAACAGAGCTAAGGTTTTAAGGGTTGTTTTTAAAGGGAATTTGTCATTTAAAAAATATGATTTTAAAAAAGCACCAAAGATGCATATAGAAAAGCTATTTTGGAAATTAAAAGTACATTTAATGAATCTGTTTTGGTCAAGTATTTGGATACATTCTTCTTGAAAAAAAAAAAAACAATGGCAGTTTTACTGAGCAACCTCATGAAACATACTTTATCACATGACAAACAAATACTAAATGTCATGGGTCCAGATGTCATCATTTGTCCATGTGATGTGTGTAATCATGGTTCAGCCCCTATTGATTACAAGTAGAGTGCAGAGGAGGGCTGGAGTGGTTGACGGGTGGGTGACTTGTGTGTTCATTATGTTTGATTAGGCTCCACAGTCATCACATTGTACGATGAATTAGTTACATAATGGCTGAGCAAGGACAAAGGGAGGGTTCTTTGGTCAGATGTTCAAGAATGATCTTGGGTTGTCGGAAAACATCAGAGGTCAGAGGCTTAGTTTCGTCAGGACAGGTCTATATATGGTTGTCTCACATGGTTTTATAGGTCTTTAAAACATACTAGTTTCTCTTTGCTCTACGTATTTGAGTGCTCATCTTGAACGAGATTCTAATCCATGTATTTTGATGTCAATCTGTGGACTGGTATCTCATGCACTGTAATGTATTTTTTAGTTGTTTTAAGAAAGTCTGCATACTTGTTTGACATAGCAAAGGTCGACATGAAACTGTTATGTGACTCTTAATACGTGACGACTCGTTGGCCTATGGTGTAAAAGGTCCTCCAATAAGTGTTTTCACTTAGTGTGGATTAAATGCTCAGAAGACTTTGTGTAATAGTGAAACTATTTACCAGCCAAAAGGGAAAAGTGTAATACTGAGGTGTTGTCTTTCTTTCACTTAGTTAGGGAGTGATGTTATCCTCATGAAGCCAAGAGTTCCCGATCATGAGGGACAGCAGCTCAGTAAATGGTTTAATTCTATCGAGGCTTCGCTTGAAATGAAAACATATTGCCGCTGAAATTCCCCCGACCTAAACAGAATGTAGCTTGTATGTCTGACAGTTTCTCTGTCTCTGGTGGGGGACTGGCCTATATTAAGTTCATAGAGTGAGTGCCCCTGCATGCATTAATGAGAGTTTGGCTTGTTTACATAGTGAGGTAGTGGCATGTATTTTTGTTTCACTTTCTTCATTGCTTCCCGGTTATGCACATTTTCTGTGTCAGTTCACGCTTAATTCATTAGGGAAGAATATTTGTCTTTGTTATTCTACTGTGTCTGAGTTTTTACCACCAAATATGGAAAATATGGTTCAGTCCTAATACACAAACTACAAATTATTTAGTTATATAATCTCAGATAGTTAAAAATATGTGTTGTGAGTAAGATCTTTTTTTGCCACTCTGTCCCAACTGCTACTTTTGAGGAGCAGTCCTAAAAATGTTATATGTGTGTATGTGGGTGAACTGACTTACACAAACTCTAAACTTACTGGGGTTTTCACATTCTCCTTTTTTTTTCCACAAAACAAAACACATCAGTTTGTTAATTATGTTTTACTTTTGCAAACTACATTGTTTTTTTTAGGGTGTTTGTAAAAAATGTTTTGTTAAGTTTTGGTAGGATATTAGTTTGATACCCATATCAGCTTTTCATATCACAGAAGTTAAAACCATACATTTTTCTTTTCTGTTACATCACGACACAGGAAAAGTGCAAATATATGCGAGGAGTGATTTGCCCACTCACGCTCATATCCTATGACTGTGATGTGATGTGATGTGCTGTGCGTGGCCTTGTTGCTGGTTATGTAACAGGGTGAGGCCATGTGAAAGCGTCACTGAGTGAGAGAAGCAGATGGTGGTAGAAATGGTGGGATGAGGAGAGCAGATGCAAATCACATCTGCCCTTTCCAACCAGAAGACACTGTTTGTTGCCAAGCCGTCACATTTCGCAGTGCTGTTTGGTCTTTCGCAGGATTACCCTTTATGTGAGATGCTTTCACATTTGTATCTGGGATCACTTCTACTTCAGTCGGACATTGTGCAGCAGAGATAGCTCTGTCAGCACTGCCTCACTGTACATTCACATTTTTTGGTAGTTTCATACCCAGTGAAGCATGCAAGTTTGGCTTTGGTCCTGAGTGGGCCCTTCCGTTTCAAAGAGGGACGGGGGCAACAAGATATTTTTAGATGCACAGGAAGTTATTTATTAGCAGGAAGCATCGAGGAGGGAATTTCGGACTAAGAGCAAAGTCTGGACTATGGTTAGTTTTTCATGTCATGGCAGATGTCTGCATTTTTCTACAGCTTGATTGTAAGATTTGTTAAATTCACACATGATTGATAAAATAAATCAAAACCCAACATTTATTTACTCAGTAAGCTTCCAGAGGAACTTTAATGGTTCTTGGCATAAACTTCAAGTCTGTTTAACTCTACTTAAAATACACCGTTCTTCCTAAAGGTATTCCCTCATTAAGTGTTTGTTATCTGTACAGAGGCATGTTTACATATTGAGTTTCTCCACTCTACTCAGATTTGTCCTTAAATGTGTCATCTGTCTGTGTATGTAATTTTATCTAATGATTTCTGATTGTTTCCCAGCAGTTACTACAGGGAAGAAATACTTTCACCGTGTTTCTGAATGTTTGGCTGCATTTTCACTTCTAATCAAACTATGGCGAAAAATGTATGTCAAGGACTTTGTTTGCCACGATGATGATGAGGACGAGACATTGACGTGCTAAAAAAAAGGTCTTAATTTTGAAAAAGAAAAGGAAAAACAATGATGAAAGCTAGGTTTCATTTTCATTGACAAGACAAGACAAAAATGTCGTGGGCTATCAAACATCCGAAATCAGATGAGATGGGAAGAGAATGGTAAATGATTTTATGAAATGTATTAAAAACATGTTTTAAAAACAGGAAGCCGAGCACAGATGTGCTTGCATTTTTTTTTCTCATGCCTTTATGAGCGGTATGAGATTTTAAATAACGTTATTTTTCTGCTTTGAGGGAATCTGTTGCTCTTCAGACCCTCTACATGTGAAAGTTGGTGATTACAGCAAACACTTCAATGGGCCACTGCATCTTTATCAGAGTCAAACACTTGATACAGATCGAAAAAGTTTAATAATCCACAAAGAACAATCTCACATTGGATAATCAGAGAGGGAAGTACTCAACCCATAGACCACAACAATGATAGCACTCAATAAAAAAGAAAATGACACATTTTGAAACAACAATAAAATATATGTTGCCTGTCACAGGCTATAATAGTAATAAATCCTCTTAAATGAGAGATGGATCATAAATAACATGCTAGGCTCAGTTCTTTATTAAGTCTGTGTTTAATGTGTACATCCAAAAGGCTTTTCTTTTTGGTAATTTGTTGATCATATCACCTCTTCTGTGGAAGGGAGAGGTTTTTTTCACAATGCCCCAGAATTATGTGATGCAGGTAAGCCATGGTTTGCCTGAACATAATGTCTCACTGTTGCATAGTCCATGTTGTGAATGCAAATAGCATTCTTGCGTTCAGCAATCTGTAACTTAAGGTGATGTTTGATCTGACCTACATACACGAACCTGCATGGACATTTCAACATGTAAGGATACTTTTGCAGTTTAACAAACTGCAGTACTACCCATGTTCTACATTTCAACTGCTGATATAACTTCTCACTTGATGTCAGTTTCTGATATCCGTATTAGTCCAATTAGATTAGTGCAAATGAAAAAAAAGACTAAAAGTAAAAAAATTCCTAAAATGTTTTTATCAACTAAATTGTTTTGAGATGTTATCGACTCAGTATAAACTCTAACTACGAAGGAAAAAAATGACTAACATGTGACTAAAACTAATGAGCATTTTCTTATTTAGATTAAGATAAACTCTAAAATAGCTGCCAAAATAAACACAGTTTCTAACAAACCTCTGTGTCTGACTATGTTGTAGCCCTGAAGTGTTGTAGTCGTATGTGGGTTGTTTACTCTGAAGGTATTGGATTTCTAGATTGCTTGATCTAGCCAAGAGCCTCTAGGTCAGCGAATCTTGATACTTTCGGGGTGTCGCACATGGTAAAGGGGACAGCCTAAGAGCAGATGTATTTGCAGGAGGACCTTCATTGAGTCTAACTTGCATTGAATGCTGCTATCTCCTAAACTCAGACCAGCTGAATGACCCACATGTCTGTGCCATAGCTTTCCACAGCACTGTATAGATTTATGCTTCCTCATTGGGTCTCCTGGCAGTCCCGTTATAGCTCACTCAAGTTTATAGTTCTGTGTAAGAGTTAACTTGTTCATAGCAGCACCGCAACATAAGAATGATGTGTAATACAGTAACAGGCAATGCCATGCATCCATAATAATACTGTATACAAAATAATTTTGTTTATATGCTTTAATTCACTTTGTGATATAGAGCAATGATTGCGAATCATACAGCCTGTTATTTCTATTTATTGGCACAGGGTACTTTCAGGGTTTCCCACACATAGATTTATTTGTGGCGGGCCGCCACAATTAAAGAGTCTGCCGCCACAAATAGATCTTTGGAGCTGGACCATTTATTGGGAGCACACTTTGGGACAGAGACAGCACAGTGGAACATCAGGCGCAGGGAAAGTAAAACTTAACCGTTGATTCTGCTGCGTCTGAAACTTTGCTTTCACTTACATGTCTGGTGTTGAACCACAGCTTACTATTTATTGCTGATCTGTTAACAAAAAGTGCTAAAATTGTCGAGTTATTTCCCACCTGCTCTTCAGAGGTCTCCCTGCTTACTTAATTATCTACTGTTTAGAGTGGTTTGTCAGTGTGTTGCTCAAAAATGTTGCTCCACAGCATGTTTGTGTGTTCAGATAGGCACGAAACTGTTGTGGTTATTTAGAGAGAGAGTCAGAGTGAAACCAGGCTTGAGATTGGCCTGGAGCCTTTATCATCAGGGCAAAGAAGGGCTAGGATTCAAATATGCCAGCAGGAGGCAACCCACTAACAAGGACTCAAGGTTAAGTTTTGTCACTTCTCAAGGGCCTGTGTTACTTACAGACAGACTTTTCTGCTCTTCAACATGAAGGCGCCACTCGGGTATGTGTGTAGCATGCTATATATCTGTGTGTGTCTGCATTACAAGATTTAGATATCATGATGCAGTTATTGGTTGTCTTGCAAAATTGACACCAATCCTTTTCTTTTTAAACTTGCCAAAAGGGAAGTCAGTTTTAAAGTAAATGTAGACAAGAGTGAATGTTAACAAGTAGTTGGCTAGTAATTTTTCACTGGTTTTAGCTATCTCTAGCGATGCTTGTAGTTTGTGTGAAAAGCATGTAGTGCTGCAGCATGTTGGTGTCTTCAGATAAGCAAGGGGAGGTTGTCTCTGCGGTGTTTAGAGGAAGACGGAAAGAGAAGCGGGGCCTGAGTTTGGCACAGAGCCCAAAATTTGGACAAAAAGGACTTTCAGAATGATAACACATGGGGGTGGCCTATTTCATTTGCTAACATATGGGCTCTCCTATAATTTTAGAGTCATTGTTTGGACTCTCTTGGTCCTATCCATAGTATCCTGAAGGCATCCATCCCCTTTGTCTTGATGTTTGCCACATCAAATGATTTGCATGGGGCAACTAACTAAAATTAAGCTTGGGCTTGTTCTCCTACAGTATCACAAGGTGCATTTACAGGGACCCAAATTTTGCCACTAATAATCAGAATAGTAGCCCAGCCAAAATAAAAATGAACCAACCATCTCACTCAGAAGAATAACCATGTAAACACTTGATCAGATTGTGTTTCTTTGGGTAGAATGAAAGCGTTCTTTCTGTGAAACATTTGTTGACATAGCTTGTGCATGTGCTGCATACGACATGACGCAGGAGCTGTTTCTTCGTGCCTCCTTCTGCTGATTTTGAAAAATAATTGTTCATATTTACAAATTTAGGGCTCTGCTAGTGCTGTGTTCTTATGTGAGTGCTCTGATTAATAACTATAACTAAGTTGAAAAAGCAGGCTTTTGTAACGTCGCTGTGACGGGCTGCAATGCAATGTGACGGCTGTGGCTCAGGAATTGGAGCGGATCGTTCGCTTATCAGAAGATTGGCGGTTTGATCCCCAGCTACACTAGTCTGCATGTCTATGTATGATTGGTGATCCTACAGGAAGATACTTTACCGCAAATTCCTCCCAATGGCTGTTCCATCAGTGTGTGAGTGCGTGAAATGTAGGGCGGCCTCAAACACCAGTGTATAAATGTGTGTAAATTGGTAAATGACACATGTAGTGTGAAGACACCTTAAGTGGTCGGAGGACTAGTTAAGGTGCAATATAAGTGCAGGTCCATTCACCATTGTGTGGCCACTAAACGTAACAATCGAATAGTAACTAGTAACGGCAGCCTGCAATGGGAGCGCGCTCCAGACGGCAGCATCCTGTTTACTTTTTGTCCCCAGTCAAAAATGTTGTATCAGGATTATCAACACATTGACCTTGTTTTTGTAGTCATTTAAATTTCTGCACTGCCGCAATCATCACACCGTGTGTAATTCAACAATGTTATTCAGCCGTTTTATATTCGCCATTTGCCTTAACGGCCGTGCACAAGTGAGGAAACAGCTTCAACTATGGCTATTAGGAGGTAGAAAGTAGACTTTTTTGTCATCTGTTTCTTAAACATAGTTTAAGAAAGAAAATTGTGCCTAAATCCTGCTGTATACATTACAGTGTCTGGCTGCTGTCACAGTCTGTAAATAGTTATGTTCTTGCCACATTAACTACTAAGTAATTAAGTACTAATTAATTAAGTAATAATAATAATAATAATAATAATAATAATAATAATAATAATAATAATAATAACAATTATTATTATTATTATTATTATTGCACAGCAGTGGTGTGGAAATTAGATTAACTTTTAAATATATATCGCAATTATCATAGTTTTTAGGAAATACAATTGAATAAAATTATTTAAATATTAATGAGACAAGTTTTTGACATTTATTTTTGGGTAAATTAATTTTTATATTAATCAAGTAATTAAAAAAATAATCTTTAGAATAATCAGTAAATTAGTCATTAGATTAGTTGACTTATCGAAAAAATAATAAGAAATGATTTCAGTCGGGTTAAATAAATATTGACCATGTAACCACAGCTTTTGGAACATACTGTATGCTGTAGAGACAGCTACATGTTATTAATCCTGTCATCCCTGTTCTCAGATATCATGAGCCAGGTGTCTTGCCAAGAACATGGTCCTTATGTAAAGCTAGATAGAGCTGAACATATCTCGAACAGCAAACGCCAAACCCTTTTTAAAGGGGGGACAAGAGGCTCTGCGTTAAGGCGTCAGTCAAGACTTCTAATACTGGCTGGAGTAATGTTATATATAGAGGGCTTGAGGGTAAAGCCGAGAGTGTTCCCCATACTGACACCATCATTATATAATAGAGAGCAAGTTCAACTGTACACGCGTGGTGTAATCATAAACGTGGCCTCAGCAAAACCTACAAAACTTTCCACTTTCCAGAGTGCAGAGGAATGAAGCTCTCGGTGTTCAGTGAAGGGGAGGGGCACAAGACAGAGTTCCCAAAGGACACAAAGTTATTCCTGTCCTCTCCTCCTCCTCCTCTCTGGGTTGGCATAGGCATGTCTGGTCTTGTCCCTTTGGTATTGAGTAAGAGCACTTGACCAATAGACCCTTGTCAGTATGCCTTGGCTTCTATGAATCCATTTCAGAAGGAATTTTTTATGTATGCTCATATAACGTTGTCAAATAAATGTTAACATACAACAAACACTGCTTTTTGCCTGTTTTGTAACAAGAAAAAGTGGCGTAGAGTAAACGTTTGTATTTTATATAACAAAAACAAAACAAAGAACTCTTTATCTCCAGATGGCAGATGAAAAATGGAGAGCTTCTGCTGCAGGAACAAAGCTTTAACTGTTTGTCAGTGTCACAGTGTGGTTTCTGGGTTTGCCTTTAGAACGAGAGTCATAAATTTGCTGAGTGGGAATGGCTATTAGCCTATTAGTTAAGGGAGGGAGGGGAAAAAGAGGCAAGAGCATATTTATTTATAACCTGCGGTGGATTTTTATTGGATTGCTCAAATGTTTTTAATTTGGGATGTGACGGTATATTTGTCCTGAACCGTTTGGCACAGGATGTTTTGTTCAGTATGCGACATCCTCAGTTCGGTATGCCCTGTGACACAGACTGTCAAAACAGTCTATTAATGTCTACTACTACTTGCACACGCAGAACAGATATTCTGAAGTGCAAGTGACACTCGCAACACTTTGGCAGTGCACTAGTTGCCGTCTATCAGCTGTAGCATGCTGTGGGGTTAGACGGTTATCCGGGTAAGTCAAGCTCAGTGGACACGCATTGTGCCAAACTGTATGCTGACAGTCTTCAACTGAAGTCAGGTATATCTGTGGATATATTTCAAACATTTCACTTTTGATGACATCATGTGTCAATTAGCTGCAAATTCACACCGCGCCAAAGCAGTAAATAAAGTGACATGTGACCACACCATTATTTACTGTAACTTACACCATGTGACCTCCAATGTTTATTTTATTCAGTCCGTTGTGCCTGCCATATATATATATATAGAGAGAGAGAGAGAGCAAGAGCAATCTGTAGTTTAGGAGTGAACAGGACAGATTCTTATGATGGAGCATTGCTGACATTTGTGTTATTTATTATGTTGTTATTGACAATATGACCATTTGAGTGTGTTACAGTGAGAATTATGGCCAATATGGCATCGATAAATGTTTACATTCTAAAAATAAATGGAAAAAACTGTATTTTTTCCCCCCTGCTGTACCAAAAACATACCAAACTGTGACTCAAAATCGGGGCGCATAGGAAACAGGAACTCTGATTTGTTTTACAGCTATAGATTTTAGTGTCAGTGTATTTCTGGGAACTAAAGCACTTTTTCTTTTTGCGTAATTTGAACCACTTGAGTCAGAACAGGTTCATCAGCTGCCATGCCTCTCCTCAAATGTATTACAAATTAGAGTTTCTGAACGTTGTGGAATAATTGTATGGATTAAGTATCTGGAGGCACTGCACATAGAGGATAATCAGGGCTATAGTTCATCTTCACTGTAGCTGAAGGGTGTCTTTTGCGTCATGTGGTGTGACAGTTTGCATGTTAAATAATACATTATCATGCTCCAATATAGACGCTATTTTTTTGGATAGGATTATGTGTTGAGATGCTGGTAATGTTTTTGTGTTCATCCAATATTCCTATCACTGTGCTGTGCTGTCATTTGAAAAAGATCTGTTGAATATAATTGGGCATATAAACACACACATGATCCGCACTTTGTAGGTTGTTCTCTCTAATGCCACTCTGGGCAGTTGCTTTTTTGCCGATATATTTTAGGCTTCAGAAAAAGATGTGAAAAAATGCTAATAAGTTATGGTAGTATCTTAACCCTGAAAACGCAAGCTAATAATGTTTTGGGAATAATGCCAAGAGATCTGATATCCAAACGCCTTTGGCTCCTGCAGTTGAAGAAAACTGTGTAAGACTGATAAAGCTAAATTTGGCATTTACAGTAAAATTAAACTGAAATTAAACCAAATTGTGGAATATGTCCCTGTAATACTGAAAATAAAACTAATTTAGAAGTGGAACTAAATTACCTTTCCTTTCAGTTTTACTTTGTGTCATTCAGTGCTGTGTCAGTATTGTTTATATATAGGGAATATTGGTGGACTTATACTGTGTGTCATTTGTCTCCCTGTGCAGAATATCCATGAGCTCCGATTTCCCACACTACAGTTTCAGGATGCCAAATATAGGGTTCCAGAATCTTCCCCTTAATATCTACATTGTGGTGTTTGGGACTGCCATCTTTGTCTTCATCCTCAGCCTCCTCTTCTGCTGCTACCTAATAAGGTAAGATCCACGCACCGTTTAGCTTTGAACTATAGCTTTGCTTAGAATTTGTTTTGTGTTTGATGTGACTTTGCTGTGGGAGTTTTGCAGCAGTAAGTGTCATACAGGGGTCTCCTTAGTGAGGCAACATCGTCGATTTACTGGGTGCAATTATAAAATTTGGTGGTTAGGGGTTACATGAACAGAAAATGCCCGGATGATAAATTAAAATATATCTCTTTGAAGAGACAAATTTTTGGCTTTTTCGGTGCAGTCAACCAGAGAAAGTTAAAACTCAGCTGCACATGTTGAAAACTCAACTATAATGGCAGCAGTTTTTTTTTTTTATTTATGTGCTTGTCTTTTGAATTTACATGTGAATTTACCATTCACATAGCTTTGTTCACAAAAGGCTTCAGGCTGCGTGACTTAAAAGCTTTGATCATAATGCACCAATAAGCAAATTGTCTGTATCTCTACATATGTCAGACTTTTAAAATGATAGTAAGATCTGAATGCTGATTCTCTCTGACTGACATTATGCAACATATGACATTGTACGTTTCAGATCACATTGGCTCATGAATTATTTGTTCAGAAGTGTCCACATGTACTACTTTACTGTAGCTGTATTCAAATCTATTCCTAAACAAGACACATTAATATATATGGATGTTTCTTAATGCAGTGGCTTAATACTATTAATTTAAAATCTAGTAACCCAGAAAAGAAGAAACACAATCGTGAAGGTCAGTGCAAAACTTGTGTGCACCCTGAGCTGGATATATTATTGATTTTTTTCAAAACAATTAATTTAAATATCTAATAATCATGTAGTTTCTATTCAACAAACTGTATGGCACTTGTCTCTATGGCTCTTAGCTGAGGTTGAATCTATTTTTATTTCTTTTCAGAAATGTGTGTTTTTGCATCTGTCTTGCTAATAGTTATTTTACAAAAAGGCAAAAATGTTTCAACAGCACAGTTTGGAGAACGTAGCTATGACACAATTGGTGACTTAATCTGAAAAAACAAGAAAAACAGTAATTTTATGCTGAGATCCAAAGCTGCTTGTCTACATTATTATGATCATGGCACTTGGCGTCAAAGAAACTAGTTATAACCTGGCGACCCTTTTTCAAAGAGTCACTTAACCTCCTTAATGTCCTCACCATATTCCTACGTTAATGACATTAACATGTGGCTTGTCATTAAATTTGCATTTGTTCATTTCTCTTGTTTGTAACATTAACTTCTTGTTAAGGCTCCTTTTTAAGCATTTAGTCTTGAGAGTAATCCAGTAATTATTTCCCATGATGATAAAGTGGTCTGGAGGTGGTTACTAGTTATTCCCCTGCCCCTCTTTTTAACCCCACTGGTCTAATCAAATGGCTGCTGTTGCTGCAGGAATTTTCTCCTGGCAGCAACAGTTTGAAAAGAAATAATGTCCAGCATCTTTTATCTAAGACAGTGAGAAGCAGCAGTCCCCAACAAAATTCACCCCTGCCACCCTGCCATATCCTATCTTGCAGGGCAAATGGTAAGTAGTTTAACGACTACTGTTTTCCTCCAATTTCTCCTCTAACTGTTAAAAGACACGTTATGACTTTGATGCAGTACCATGATTCAATACTGAATGTCAAGATTGCCAGATTTAGTCATGAAAGGCAAAAAGAGCGATTTTGCTCCATAAAAGGCGTCTAAAGATGCAGTCTCCCAAAGGACTGGCCCAAAATTATATGCACCATCATGCATGATGAATGCACACTTCAAATCCTCCTCACTGCTACATTTTAAGCAAATTTCTTTTTTTTTTTTTTAAATTGGACACAGCTTTGTCAAACCACCTTTTCAAATGTCATTGTTCTTGTTTACATTAACAAGTAGATGATGGGACCAAGGAATTAACGTTAGAGTTGATGTGTGACGGGTCATTAGTCCAACAAAGACAAACACTCACACATAGTTTAACACAAGGCAAACTCTCACAGAAATACTCAACCACCTCTATCAGTGAGTCTTCAGTTCACACACACATGAGAAATATGCGGTGCAGTATACATGACAAGGACAGACAAGTATATCTTCAGTTTGGGGTGTTCCTGAAAGTAAGGCTGTGTTCAGACTGCAGGCAAATCAGATCCATTTGTCAAATCAGATCGTAATGAAAGACTGTTTGTAATGTTATTTACAAGTGTGTCCAGGCATTATCAGCTTATTTGCATGGGTTTGCAGCAACGAAGGTGTGAGCTGGTGACACAGCTTTCAAATGCAGAGGCAAGAGAAATGAAGGTCCGTCATTTCATCTTCCAAAAAAAAAAAATGTGCCGTAAAGTCACGCTTAATTATTTCTATTTATTTTGGCGTTTTTCCATGGACTGTACTTCTTCATGTTGTCCTTTATAGCAGTCTGCTAAAACGTGTGCCGTGTGACACTTTGAAATCTCATTTTGACTTTCCAAAACATAGACTGTATAACAAAAATGGACGACATGACAGCTCCCCAAAAGTGAAGCAAAAATGTTTCAATCACAAAAACCCCGCCCCTCCCCGTTGGTGGCCAGGACATGAGTCAAACTAAAATATCAAAGTTCATGTCAAGTAAAATTTTCCCAAAGATGTTTTTGTCATTTTAGGCAGGTCTTGTTACATTGATGTATGTTCAAGGGTTCATTTTTCGGATGTTTGTTTTTTATCATTTATTTAAGGCTATAAAATGGGGGTTTTCATGTCATGGTCGACAGCTGTGTGAGCTGCTTGGTGTGCTCATGATCAATAGCACTGCTTGTGATTGATCAGACGCATGTATTAGTAGAATTTCAATTCCACACAGATTGCTACTGTGCAGACTCTGGCTCTTAGTCAGCAGTGCAAGATGGCAGCAGCTTTATCCGGGATATTTTGGTTTCATTTTTGCATAATGAGAGGAAGTGGAGACGCGTGGTCCATCTTTATATACAGTCTGTGGGCCAAACTTAGACGCATCTGTGGAAATCTTTTTTGAATGGCATTTTGCACTTTTTTCAAATGTGTTTTGGATCTGATTTGCAAACAAATCTGCATTTCATGTGTTTTTTTTTGTTTGTTTTGTTTTGTTGTTTTTTTTTTTGGAGTGCAAACTTAAAAAAAAAAAATCAATCCGGATATGCCAACAAACAGATTTGGGCTGGCAGTCTGAACAAGGCCTAAGAGACAGGACACCTTGGAAGCTGAATTCACGAGCATGGCCTAAATGTTTGTGAATGTGCAATTAAAATAATAAGCATTTCTAATAGTAAGTTTGGTAACATTTATGTCGTGCTCATGAATTTTCAGTAAAGTGGCTTACTACAAAGTAGACAAAACCATTTGTACATTCTTCACTATGATGAAGGCTGTTAGTTTACATTTTGAGTTGCCCGTTGTCCTCAAACAAATTATGATAATAATAGCTTTGAGAGCAAGGTCAATTTGGACACCTGTTTTTCATTTTTCAGCTGGTTGCTCTCCTTGCCCACTTTGACATTCCACTCACGGGTCACTGAGCAACCCCCATCAGTCACCCACAAGCCGCGTCACCCAATGACCAGTTGTCCCCCTACCCTTGGGAGTCTCTGCACCTTTTCCTGCTGACCTCTTTCCAAATGTCAGTTTCTCTCCTAGACTGTGCTGCTTGTTTTACAGATCCCTCTCACTCTGCTGCGAGAGGTTAAGGTTACTTGTAATGGAGGTAAATCTTACAAACCTACGAATTTCTCCTATCTCTCTTGCTCTTGTTTTCTTTGCCTTTTTTCTACATATTTTCTCCTCATTCTCAGTACCTAGATTCTCTTCTCATCCAGTGCTCTTTATGTTCTCTCTTTGTTTCGTTTTTCATTTACAAGGGCAATGTTTATCAAGAGTAACACCAGGAGTTTGATGAAAACATAAAACATTGGTTGTATCTGTGGGTACTCTGCTTTTAACATGCTGTTTGCAAGAGTGTCTAAACAATCTGTAGGAATGCTTTTAATGTCTGATCCAATGTATTTTGGAGGACATTGTGAGTTGATATTTTACTTTATGTCTGGTGCTTGCTTTGACTAGAAACAAGGGCCTGAGGTCCTCTCAGTATATCTGCTAATAAGTAACCTGGCCTACTCTTGTATTACTATGAAAAACAAATGTTTAACTGAGTTCAGTGAAGTTTTATTGCTCTTTTCTCACTCCTTCCTGTAATTGGTTAATCTAATTAATATTTATTCAGTCGGCAGTCTCATTATGGTTTCACCTGACATGTGCCTGAAGCAAAATCCTCTTCTCCATAACACTCATGCAGAACATGAACATTTTTATCTCAAGATAAAAATCTGTTCTGAAACCTATGGTAAAACCATGGTACTATGACATGTATGCCAAATTTTTACTATATTCTCTTTTGATTGACAATTGCTTTTATGCCTATTTGGAACCAAAGTGATACACTAGAACAGACTGGTGTCAGAAGGCAAGTATTTATAAGGAAATTTCATCTATTTTTGTAAAATTTCTCTCCTTTTCCAGGATGTATGAATACTTGGTCTCTACTTGACACAGTCAGTTGAAGGCTGCTTACTAATCAAAAAGATGTTTTGTCCTTACGTCTCCCCAGGTTACGGCACCAGGCACACAAAGAGCTATATGCATACAAACAAGTAAGTGAGCCAGTGTCGCGCATACACACACACACACACACATGCTGCTACAATTCAGAAATTTAAAATCATGCACAATCTCATGCCAAGAAAAAGTAAAGTGTCAGTATGTGTACTTAAGCGGTGAAAATCATGAAGATCCCCTCTGGTCCTTAAATGTCAGTTCAGCTGGTGCATAAATTCATTTGCCGACTCTTGTCGCAGCTGCAGGTGTTTGGAGGGTTATGCTCTCAATGGATCTAGCCCATTTGAAAATATTTACAGGTTTTAGGCCAGCACAAGTGTACTCCAAAAATCCTGAATTGCACTCAAGCTGGAGGGAAGCAAGTGGCTCAGCCGGAAAAATCAGGTTCTCAGTTATCTGTGGCCGAGCATTCCAGAAAAGTATAGCCTGCAAAGCACATAAGAAGGAGTGATGGACGGCATAAACATGACTCATGTCCCTCAGTCATATAATACGAACATGCAAAAGCAGTCAAACATGTTAAAGTTAAACACATGTACACACTGGCATAGTGACCATCTACTCTGCAGTTTTTCTCCTCATTACCTGCCAACTAAAAACATAAACATGTCCAGCTTCCCTGTTGGTTATATAAGACTACCAAGCTCATATAGTACACATAAAACAGGCACCCACACTGACCCACACACACATTTGTGCAAATGCATTTGGTGTGAAACAGCAACTATATTATAGTACTTCTTATCTCTGTGCCCCTTATCTAGCCTGATTGTTTTTTTTTTTCATCACACACTCATTATCAGATGTTAAGTCTTTTATTGTATTTTCAGAAGAACTGGTTTTTTATAATCTTGTTTCTGTTAGCAGTGACTTATCTTTTCTTATCTCTTATGATTCCTCTTAGGTCATTCAGAAGGAAAAAGTCAAAGAGCTAAATTTGCATGAGGTAAGCATTTGTCATCTTTGTTCAGTCATATCTGTTAATGACACTTTAATACCAAAAAAATGCTCTCTTTAAAAACTCAGCCTATCAACTGCACAGAATATTTGTAATGTAACCTGATTAGCACACACCATACTGTCATATCAGCTAATTTGGACTAACCAGTAATGTGCTTCTTAAATTTAACAATGTTTTAGTCACAGTGTTGTCCAATTACTTAGGTCATACTTTCTGACTTTGACCGTCTTGGTTGTGCAGTTAAGATGGTTGTGTCATGGAGTACTGTGATTTCCACTCGCCTAAAATAAAGAACTAACGCTGCGTTTATCAGGCAAACAGTAGATGGCAAACCAGATATTGTTTTAGTAGTCAAGAGCAGAACGGTAAAGTTAGGTTAGGCTGGTGACGGTTATCGTAGACAGCAAAGTTATCCAGAGTTAAAATATTTACAACTTTTTGCCGTCCTTTGTGATGGAATTTACGATCCAACGCTACACAGCTCCCTTTCCACTGGATCAAAACCCCACCAACACTCCCTTACATCATGCTTTTTTATTAAATGGGAAAGATTATGGTCGGCATTTTCAACCCCGGGCTCTGATCGCCAGTCATGGAAATACGACACCTGGGTTTACACCTGGGTTTATAAGCCCCTTTGCCGTGCAATGCAATGGCAGGCTGTCAGAAAATACCATCCGTCTCCACCAAAGCAGCATTGAAACATTGTTGAAAATTACTTAGTACAAAGTTTGAGAGAGAGACTGAAAGATTATGAGATATGAAAAAGTAGTGACCATTGTAACATTTTCACTGGCTTCCATGTTGCTTTCTCCTGTTTACTAATCTGTTTTCTGGCCTGTCTGTGACGACGAACTTGACACACAACTAAAGGGAGAAAAAACAGTTTTCCCATGTTTGTCCCATGTTAAAATAATTGCATAAAATGTCATAATTTTATGTAATATATTATACATACAATTATTATTGTTGCATGTGAATGCAACATTAGGCCTGGGACTCCAAAGAAATAATTCAAGCTATCTTTATAGACACAAACATACTCAGCTTTGAGATGGACAATAAAAGGTTCCAATATGGTGCAAACTCCTGTTATGTAATGTGCATCAGGAGCAGACATATGCTACTGTCTGAACATTTCAGGACACATGGTAATGTTTGGGCTATCTGTGCAGCTGTACTGTATACCTCTGGGGTTTATATGTCTGTGTTTCTGTTTTTGAGAATTTTCTGGGGGTTTTTTTCTAGAGTTTGGCAAGAGGGCGGACATGTACATGGTTTTAATATCATCTGTCTTGACACACTGTCATGTGAAAACTAACATCTTATGGTTAAGTGATGAGTGTTCTTCCATTATTACATAATGCTGTGTGTCAGCTCAGCTTGGTTGAAAGATTGGAGGCAGCGGCCAGTGTGTAAAACAGAATGACTGGATCTGCAGTGGAAAAATGGTAGACTCCAGCCAGGAACACTATCCCTTTAACACTGTAGTGCAAATGAAATGTTAACAATAGCATCTTCATGTGTGCTTTGACACGTGGCTAAACACAGCTTCTTATCATCGGCGTTGGAATTTCCCATCAGCTCTCGGCTTATATTGTTTATGTTGTTAGAAACTGAGAGAAAGTATTCGAAGTGTCATGTGAGTGAAAACTGTGACAGAAAAACCAAGCTGTATTTGTTTAAGGACAGTAATACACACACATACACACTAGCCTGGGTGGATGACCTAGATTTAAAGTCTCCCACGCCAAAGAGTCACCCTGGAGACACGGTTACAGACTGAGCTGCACGGATTCAGTCTCAGCATTTTGATGGAATATCTAGAATATAGGTGTAATATGGGATCAGTTTACTGGTCAAGTCATGTTCAAGTTTGTTTGATGTGTAACCTGATCAGTTTTCCTTTTTGTAGCATAACATGAGCCCTCTCTCCATTTAACGGTGTCATATGTTGTGTGTTCCCCTCATGTAAGGATTCGTGTAGTACAATGTGGTATAAAGTTACAATGCTGTATGCCACTGATCTTATGAAAAAACACCAACTTACTCTCTCTCAGCCTTTTTTGGTGATGTGCATGAATTCATTTTGCGCCCACAATCTGTGAGTAATTAGTGTCTGTTTTACTAAGGCAGCAAATCATTATATAATCGGCTGCTGGGACTAACTTCTGTAGTAGAGAGAGAATAGAGAGCTTAACACTGCCGAGTGCAATGTTGCTCTGAAAATCTTTTAACACTACAGAGAAGTAAATGAGAGAGTGATGAAAAATTTAAATATTGTTATAATGATACAATCAGCACTCATAGAAGTACATTGCAGTCGACACAAATTTTGTTAAAATAATGTGCTGGAAACAAACATTTCCAATGTAGAGTCTGTCATGGCAGCAGTTTGGTTTCAGTGAAAGTGACTACATACGGGGTGCAAGTGACGGAAATTTACTTTGCATAGTTACATTAAGTACTTGTAACTGCACAAAGTATTTTGCATAGTTACTTTAAGTCCATAAAAACGGGGTGCCCAGTAGCTCATTTGGTAGAGCAGGTGCCCCATGTACAGAGGCTATGTCCTCACTGCAGTAGCCGTGGGTTCGATTTCGGCCTCTGCCGTTTGCTGCATGTCATCTCCTCTCTCTCCGTCTTTCACACTTTGGCTGTCCTATCTCAAATAAAGGCAACAAAGCCAAAAAATAAGCAATAACAATAATAAATCAATTAAATTAAATTAAATTAAAAAGGTCAGTGAAGTCATGTAACTAAACTGACTTTTGGTTTCACACGGGACACAAACAATGATCTACAACACAACGACCAGCAAAGCTGAGGTTTGGTTGGCCTATCCACCACTCGTCCTGCCCACCATGCAAGGAATTATTTACGCTTCATACTGAATTTGTGTGTCCATCACGAAAGAAGATCTGCCTTGACTTTAATGTGGAATTGTTTGTATGTTGCCAGCACATAAATGTAACACATGTTGTGCCCACCATCATGTAATGCTTTGTTAGCAGTTTATATCCATTTCTATGCTTTGATACCAGTCTCATACAATACATCACAGTATAAATATGCTTAGGAAACCCAAGAGTCTGTAATTAATCACACTTACTATATATATTCTACCAGTTTTGCAGTCTTATTTTAGTGGATATACACGAAGCATAGAATGGCACTTTACTGGTTAGACACAAGGTGTTAATAATGATAAAACATTTTACTGACTTTTCAAAATGCAGTAGGGTCTTTGGCACATTTTAGACAAAGTGCAGCTATTTTTCATGGACTTGTGTATCCAGTACATTCTGTAAAAGGATGGCGGTATCTATAGTTTGCAACAGTCGTCTTGGTATATTATTCTCTGATAAGCCTCAGATTTTCTTTGCTGTGGGATTTGCAGTGTTGTGGTTTCACGAAACTATTAGAGTTTTACACCTCCACATTAAATTCCCACCTTAGTTTAACATCAGGATTGTCTCCCATTGTTTTATTTCTCCTTCCATAGAGGTAATTACTTTAAATTATTCTCACAGTAATCCTATCTGGCTTTAGAGAGTAAACTTTGCTGTTTTCATTTTGATAATGTAACTGGTTTCATATTTACAGTGCTAGATTAGACTGAAGGCCTTTTAATATTTGTGCCATGATATGGTTAGGAAATAGCCGTCACCTATACCTGGTGTGGTGTATATTGACATTAGCTTGTACTTTATATCTTTATTTTCAGATTAACGACTTGTGAAGAGTTTATTGCAAGGCTTTTATTCTGTTCATGTGCATTTAGTAGTCAAGTATGGCATTTATTATCACTAGTATTGTTTTTGTTGTTAAAAGGGTTTTTTTGGTCAATAGTGTGTCCATGTTTCAACACCACAGACAACAGAACTAATATTATTTTCTGTGTAGAGCATTGTGTAAGGTGTCACTGGGATTTAAATGCTTTTTTATGGCAAGTGCAAATTATTGACCACTTTTTGCAGATACATTTATACACCATTACACAGTTTTAATGAGTTTTTAGAGAGACAAAAATGGAAGAAAGTAGGTGCAGATCTGCAGAGGTGATGCCAAAGATTTAAAAAAACATGGCAACATGTTATTGTCACAAGAGATTCAGAAAGAAGTAGGGGGTTGGTCTGAATACCCACTTAGGTGAACTGGTGCCTATTCTGGTCACAAATGGCTTTTGAGGATTATTCTGCCTTGGCTCTTCTCTTTTCACTAACTCGTGTTGCTTGGTTCTCTTGGACCAAGCTTTTTTGTAAACTGAACATTTTTTTGTACCATATATTTGCACAACATTTGTTAAGTAAGTCATTTGTACCACATATTTCCCCCCTCTCATTAAATCCATGATCTTGTAAAGTTTTTCCACAAAATTAAATCCGTGTGTTTTGCATGGGATTTGTAACCAAGCTCACCAAACTCACAGGGTTTGTTCGGTTAATGGGGAGAAAGGGATTCTGTCAAAAGTTGGTGAAAGTTGCCAGATCCCAGCTGTGAGTGTGACACCATAGACAAGGCAGTGAAAGAAACAAAAACATTGATCTATTCAAAAATAAAGAGAGTAAAGCAGACATTTTAACAGAGGATTGTTCTGTGTCCAAAAATCATCAGGAGAGAAAGCTAAGAGCCCCCATGCTGTTCTTTTCATCCGTCCTTGTCCATCCACCCCTATAAAGCAGAGCGGAGAAAAAGAGAATCTGTGTGGCTAAAGGAGTAATAGTTTCAGGGTTAGAGTGCCAAAAAACAGTGTGCCAAATTAGAACCCTTTTTTATGGAAATGTTACCCACTTATTGGAAGAATGTTTGTGATGGGAATGCTGGACTTTATTCATATATTGCAGTTTTTTTCCCATTTTATCACAATTTAAAACTCCCACTTCTTTGCAGCTATTAGTTTGCCAGTCGCCTATATTCATTTAATTTATTTCAGACCTGTCCTATGGTCATTAGCAGAGATTGTATTAGTTGCCACCACTATAAACCTGTTTTATCTATAATGACAGAAGCTAACAGCACTGAGATCATAAACTCATCTAATCAGCTAGAATGTCATGAGCTGGACAGCCATTAAAAACGTGTGTTTTTCTTTATTGTATAGGTTTTAATATACACTAATTGTCTGTCTGCTGTGATGTGACTACTTTCACGGCTGTGGCTATCTTTCAAATCTTTTAAATCTTTCTAACTGAACAAGTCCCCAGTGTGTGTGAAGTCAGAGTTATATAAGAGAACACAGTTGGTCAGTTACTGCTCTGTTGTTTGTGTCAATTTTTTGCAGATGTTGGCCGCAGTTGTTTTTTTCCATGGGTGTTTGACCTTGGTTGTTTGGATAGACTCTTTCCAATCTACCAACATAGCGTTCAAATTAAGCCTGAAAGAACGAAACACCAGAGAACAACCAACAAATTCCAAATTTTCATTGCCCTCCGCAGAAAATATCTCTTAACTCCCCCTCTCCCTTTCAGATTTGTGCGGTGTGCTTGGAGGAGTTCAAACAGAAGGACGAGCTGGGGATTTGTCCGTGCAAACATGCCTTTCATAGAAAGTAAGTATGAGGTTTTGTTGACATTCATGGACACACACAAGCGCAAACACACAGTCAAGGGCATGTGGATCAGTGCAGATTTTTGTTAACAAAGTAGTACATTTTCATGCATCTGCACCTGCTTTTAGGCATATTAAGTGTGACACAATGAGTGAGTATATGTTTAAAAAGAAACATTTTAAAAAGAAGAGAAATTTTCAGAGACCAGAGCGAAGTTATTGCCATGTCACTGCATTGATGGATAACACGTTGACTACGAGAGAAAAAAAAGTTAATAAGTATATGGTTTTGTACATGAAACTAAAGCCGAGTGTGTATAAAGTGCAGAACCACACAGGACATGATGGATTGCTTGAGCCAACTTTATCCCACACACCTCCCCCCCGTGCCCTGACCATTTCAACTGAGTTGTTTATATCAGCACGACACCTCCCTTGGCCTAGATTTTCCCCCCAGTTGCAGCAAGAGTGGTCACCACTCACTGAATCCACTGTATAAACAGTCCGTTTAGTGTGTGTGCAAGTAAAGCCATGCTGTTCAGCAGAGAAAACACATTCCAAGCAGACCATTACCAAAACACGCAGTGGTAAAGAGCATGCTATCTTCTTATTATTGATTAATTCTTCTATCTTTTTTCAGTTGCTGTATCAATCATTCACTCTGTCACAACATTTTTAAAAACACCCATTAAAATTCCTCAGAGACCATGACGATCTTCAAACAGCTTTTTTGTCTCGTCAGCAGTTCAAATCCCAAAGATGTTCAGTTAAAAATTATATAAAACAGACTAAGGGTGCAAATCCTCACAAAAAAATGTTAAACACGTTGGCTGGGTTCATTTAATCAGATGCTTGACAGTCTCAGCAAAAGAGGTGTGACGAGCATGACTTAAACACAACAGTGTCAGATTCTAGTGTGACATGTTGGCAGCTCTTTATAAACAATAACAATGGCATATCATGGCAACAACAGTTGCAACAGTCAACCGGCGTCCTCTCCTTGGAGGGCAAGGAGCTTGCGGACCCCAATTTAGGGACATTTTTGGCTGCTGTTCTTCTTCTATCTGCTAACTGCTATCACCTGCTTTTTATTTTGCTTGGCCATGAGTGGCACACATAACACGTCGTCAAAACATCACACCCCATCCCGTCCTGCCGGCTGTCCCTTTTACTCAGACGTCCATTCTGGGCTGTTACTACCTCCGCTGCCAGCTTAAAGGAGAGACAGACAACTCTGTCCCCTGTTCTGATATTGTACCTTTTTACTGAGGTGGAATAACAGCACGAAATTCCCGTCTTAAACAGGCAGTGTAAAATGAGCTAGTGATTGACAAAATAGTATTATAATATAAGTCATTAGTTCAAGGTCCAAACATTATATATAATATACTGACTGCTTCAATATATTTACAGCAGTGTTTCTCAGCAGTGTTTTTTTTTTTTTGGTGTCTCCTAAATGCTTTTGTTCCTTTGTACCATTTCTCTCTAAATCCAAACATTTTTGCAGGTCCAGTGTGCGTCACAGCTGGCACTGCTCATTTTTAGCTTGAATATTGCCTCAGCAGGCGATGGCCACTCGCTCCTGTGACTTTGCCCTCATATGTTGTATCATTGCAAAATATTCCCTCTCAGCCTTGAAGCACAAGCCTACCAAGCTCTTGAGCAAGTGTTGATCCATTAAAAGGTGAAGATTGTGAATATAAAGGCTAAAACTTTGAATAAAATTTGTGAGTCAAGCTAACCAAAGTTTATATTTCTGTACCCCTTCACATATCTCTGTCTGTCTCGCTTTATTTAATTATTTATTTAATGTTTATTTAAAATGGACATAGCATATTAATGACCATCAGTATTAAATACAAATGTAAATATGCCAGAGTTAGCAGGACCACTAATTTACATCTGTAGTCCCTTGGCAGGTAACAGATGAAAGAAAGAAAGAAAGAAAAACAACAATTCAAACAGAGGATGAAAAGGCATTAACAGTAGCAATGTAAACTGTATAACTATATGCTGACTGCTCTTCTTTCCTCCAGGTGCCTCATTAAGTGGTTGGAGGTGAGGAAGGTGTGCCCGCTGTGCAACATGCCCGTCTTGCAGCTCGCCCAGCAGGCCGGCAGCACGGAGCCCCCTGTCCCAATACAGCAGCCTCTACCCGGCATTGAGAACCTGGTGTAGCAGACTCAGACCCTCTCTCATAGTACACTACAGACACACACAAACACACATCCCATCACTCATACACTCACCTGTACAGGTACACCTTTGCTATGGGTCTGTGGACAGAGCGGAGAAACTGGAGTTCATGCGCAGACTGTCACAAAACCTGTGACTCTGCAGCCATCGTCACCTCTTGTATCCTTGCATTGGTTCACAAAAGGATTTCCTGTTATCAGTTCTGACTGATAATCAACTGCGTTCATGTTTTTTTTCTTTTCACGGACAATGAAGAAGAGATGATCTAGAAGTTTCCTTCTTGGCCGAGACGTGATCGATAACTTTTTCTCAACCAAAGCACTTTTCTGGGGACACCAGCTAAAGAGAATTACCAGGAGGAAAACAACAACACAAAAGCCAAGAACTACAATACACTAAAATATAAATTGTTAAAAAATATTAACAAGCACTTTACGAGAAGGCAAACCTTAATTGCTTGTGATGCTAGTAGCAAGGTTATGTTTTATATTTTAGTATTAACTATAATTTCTGTGTTCAGTACAAAGCCACATGGGTTTTCATTTGCAGTTGGTAAATTTTGATTTTTAAACAAACAAAAAAATATCTCAAAGGGACAACAAAACCTGTGTCGGCAGATAGATGTCAGGTAATTGCACACACACATACACATACACACACACAATCAAAAAATTAAGCTCAAAGCAACCTTGAGACTTTATGTCTGACTAAATGTGAAAGGTTTGAATGTGTTGAAACCCACCATTTTTCACACTAAGCCTATAGACTTCGTGCTCTCATCGCCTGTTTGTTATTCATCACAATGCGACAGTTGTTATGATTATTATTTTTATTATTGTGTCAATACAGGAAGGTGATTCAGTGAACAAATTATACTCTCATTAAAGGAATTTACTGGGTACAATCCTCCATATACGAACCCTGTCAGGCAAGCACAGCCTATATTCAGACACCCAAGGCATTACTCACAAAAAAAACAGAAAACAAAATCAAAATAATGACTGTGATTATCTAAACCAGTATTAGTCTGTAAAACATGGTGCTTTATTTTTAAAACACTTTTACAGAACAAACACCAGTAAGGAGGCAATATTAAACAAAAGACTATAACATGTTACATATAAATGTTCCAGTTTTACTTTGCTCTGCTGCTGCTGCTTCATTTGATTTTGTTGAAGCTGAGCTGTGTAATTGTTACAGTGGACTGCTTCGGATTGAGACTGAAACACGCCACAAAACAACAAATTAGGGATGCACGATATGTATACATCGGGCTTGTCAATTATCAGCCGATAATGGGAAATTTATATTTTTATATTAAAGACAGACTGTTTTCAAGGGCAGCATCAACACACCCTGTTACAGTAGGTGGTGGCACAACTTTAAAGTTGATTTGCAAGCGGCCAGTAAACACAGAGAAGAAGAAGCACAGTACGTTGACAAGAGAGCCAAACATTTCTTTGCTGGACATCTTTCACAGTTTCCGAGGAAAACAACCCAATTGCACAGAGGGTCTGATCACAGGCCGCCTGACTCCCAGGCGCCCAGAAAGTGCACCAGGCTTTGAAGCCCATTTTCATAGTGGCCAAAGAGTGTAACTACACCATCAAGTGATGCCCCGCGGCCCAAAAAGGCATTTACCCATTGACTTACATGGCGAAAGAGACACATCTAAGTCAGTGGACACTTCAAAATAAGAGCTCTGTGCCGAATTTTTTTTGCAGATTTGACACATTCATGGGTCATTTTGTGGTCTATTCAGAATGGGCCTGCGACCCATCAGTTGGGAACCTGGTCTACAAGAACGGCAAGATTAAATAATTTTATCCCCATTCAAGTTAGCGTTGCGCTAAAATGGAAGATAACCGCTTGGTCGCACATGTCCACGCGTTGCTAGTGCGCTTACTCTATGGACCACACAGTGTAGAAGGTAGTGCTGATCATCCCCAGATGATTCAGGTAATTTTATACATTGCAGTTTTAACCATTTTGGCTTCATACTCCACTGAGCAACTCTTAGAGGAATGAATGGGGACCCACGGTCCAATACTGTATCCAGCTCTCTTTCTCATTGTGCTTGAACAGCAAGTTATAAACTACTTTTTAAAATACAAAAAAGTGAAATAATCAGTTATCTTATCAGTATTGGCCATGAGAAGCAGGTAATAAACAGTTATTGGTATTGGCTGAAAAACAAATTCATATCGTGCATCCCTTCAACAAATTTCTAACAGTCATGTTTTCTCAAACTAGAATCACATATGCTGTTAGAAAACAAATCGCTAATTCATTTCAGGAAGAGACCAGAATGAAGCAGGCTTTTGCCTCCTTTGCTGCTCAGCTCTGACTTAAAATATGCTGCGTACACAGTTGCAGTTATTTTTGCATCTATCCCAATAGATAATTTGTATTTATTTTTTTTAATTTATTATAATTTCTTGGTACAGCTGCATAAAGTGAACAAGTTAGTGGACTGACACCTGCATCAGAATTACTTCCCTCAGCAGATCATCAGCATATCTGTCGATATATACTACTTTATAAAACACACATGCACACAGCTGCCCCCCCCGCACGAGCGCACACACACACGCACGCACGCACGCACACACACACACACTGTGCCTGGGCTGCCAGAGAGTCAGTGGTCAGCAGGTTGTAATGAAGCAGCATTTTCATTCATGCACACACACATGCATAAAAGGTAGTTCTGCTCTTCAGGCTGCAGTATTCTGGTGCTTTCGCCTCTCTCCCTCTTTCTGTACGGTACAGAGTGCTTTTTGTTTTGTGCCACACATACAGTAACTCTAAGCCCCTGCCAGCTTTTGTGTTTTTTTTTTTTGTCCTCATCCCTTGTGAGCTGCATTTGGTAAATGGCTTGTGGGTAAATGTGCTGATCTAAAAGGATAGCAAAAAAAGGCTGTGTGTCAGAGTGATGGACCTAAGATAGGTTGGAGATTGTCTTGCTACCTGTGATATGTATGGTCAAACGACAATCATACATTCTCATTATACGTAGACACAATCCGTGATCCAAACGTAAACAAAAGAGTAGTCCTACTATAGAAAATGAACAGAATGAAAGACATTCAACAACATTTAGATCTACTGTTATAATGTGTCCTGGTGCTATAAAAGGTTTGTGTACATGTTGATAAAGGTTTATTAACATTACTTTTGGACAAATAACAAACTAAACTGGCTTATTGAATCAATTCAGATTTGTTTAGAAGCACGCCAAAACAAAGTTCCCAAGCAGACTTTTTTCTCTAACACTAAACGCTGTAACAGACAGTTTCACAAGTTCCCAACACATTGATGGTTCAAAAAGTGACAGTGTTTCCCCTTTTATGGCAGAAAAGCATTGTTACTCTGCCCGCTATGGTTTGCCTGTTTCATCTCTGCTGGATGTCTGCTCACACCCCACAGTGACCTTTGTGGTAGGGTCAGAGCATGCAGCAAGGTGAAAATGTCAACTGCTAGACGACAGCAAAAGCATGATTTCTGTGTCCCGTATGAAAAATATAAGTTGGTGACTTCATGCCCTCCTTGAAGTCCAACAGTAGTGAAGCACGATGCCACCACTGATGAGAAACTATCTTAAAGCAATTCAAATTCAAGGAAACATGTTATCCATTTCAGCCATATCTGAACAAAAACTGCCACAATTACGAAATAAATGACCAGGGCTGTGTTATTTGGTAATATCAACCTCTTGACTCTACTTTTTGTGTAAAGAAAATTATTTTAAATGCCTTGTAGTGAAGAGTTAATGGCTTTATGTTGAAGAAAAAAAGCAGCATAGGCTTCAGTATGGTGTGTGATGTACAGTATTTGGTACCTTTTTGAGCCTTATGCTGTGTTCACATTACAAGTGACAATGCAACCGTGTTACCAGCAACATCATTGCTCAGTCACTGCTGAAGTGTTGTTCAAGAGCTTTCGTCATCACTGTCTTGTGTTTCGGTTACTTGCCACAGAGCACCTTTACCTGAGCCCCATATCATTGCCTTATTGTGTTTCTGTGTTAACTGCAAGACACATGAAGCTAATTTAGCCAAATAACACAGTACCACAGCTAAACACAAAAACATATGATTTATTGATGCTTAGAGGCGTCACTGGAGCGCTGAAAAAAGTTGAGATCACATCAGCTTTTATTAATAGCGCTTCATGTTCGTCTGTAGCAACAAGTGTCAAGTGTCAGCTTGTTGCTTCCACTGAAAATGACCAGTAGCCTGTTGCTGTGTCGCTCTTAGTGTGAACACCGTTATGAAGACTGATTCACTGAACTTGTATCTCACTACAAATTATCCCCTAAGAGAGCCAACCTTCGCCTTCATGCCATTATACCCCAAAGTCACTGAATAAACTAAACATCAGCAAGTATTCCTGCCACTGTCCCTGAAAGACGCCATATTTTGTAGCTCAGTGTGAATAACACAAGTCTTAAGGCTTCGTTCCTGCTAACAATTTTATCTTAGAATGTAAGGTTCACGAGAGACAGACGAGGATGTGAGGAGATTTAATGTGAAAGCATGCTATTTTGCATAGTGAAGTTGCCACTGATATCACCATTGTTAAATGTATGTAGACAGTAGTATCAGTAGTAGTGTATTTATACATGAGGTGCACAGAAAATTGCTCCTTCATATAATCTAAATGGCAGCTGAATACTTCCTGCCATTTGGCCATCTTAAGTGTTGTGTTTGATTGTAAACACTTTTAGCCTTTCCACCTGAAATTCCCCGTTTCCTTCCTGTGTGCCGTCCTGATCCCACTGAAAACAAAGTGCCAACCCCAGAATGAACTGTTATGAATCAACGTCCCAGCCGATGAGAAAGAGAGAGGAAACCGCGTGAGAGTCTCATTCAGTCACATTATGGCCAAAAAGAAAGAACACTGAGCCAGCCATGAATAAAGTAATAAATGGCTTCCCGCCTCTGAAATCACCGCTGGCGTCAGTGCTGCTTCTGAGTAAACTCCATTATAAATAGACGAGACACAATCAGATGAAATACGACAGCCAGGAACACCGCTTCGCATCAAAACATTTACTGATACTCAGAGTAGAAAGCGTCAGAATGATGGCGTCAGAAGGATGGCGTCAGAAAGACGGCGTCAGATAGACGTTAATGTGATGGTCCCTTCAGGGCACGATGTTTGATGGCAGACACTGTTCTGACATAAAAACTCTACTGTTTTATTTTTAAAAAATACATAAAAAAGATAAATGAGGTCCTAGAGTCCTCCATTGATGAGGGGCTTCATTATATTTCCATGGTTGGTTTTAGCCAACCATTTTAGGATTTTTAATCTCTAGCACTGCCTCATTAAAGTGAACTTTCCTCTTGTCTTTTTGGTGTGTTATTTATTCCTCTGTAGTGCCCTCCCAACTCACAAATAACTCCCCCCTCTTTGTCCAAACAAACCCTCCCACCTTTACCAGGGTACCCTCACTCCACCCTCCCTGCACCCCTCTTTTTGTTAACACTGATTATGTTTGTGGACTCTCACAGACATTGTTTGTAAAACTAAGAATTCTGCAGCAGAATATTTTTGGAGACAATTGCTGTACAGTATTTGTAAGCTCTATTTTTGTATATTGCTATTTTGGAGAAAATAATATGCATTTTTTTTTCTTTTCTTGTTTTTGCTAATTTCATGTTTATTCATTTAAAGAAAAAATGTTGCATGTGACTGACTTGAACTGTAAATAAAATTTCCAAGTTTTGGAAAGGTATGAGTGTTCTTTGTGCCATATGAAAGCGTGTAACAGAAAAAAACCCTGAATATGACCTGAAGTTACATACAGGGTTCCCACAGTCATGAAATTCCAGGAAGAATTATGAAAAAATGAAACACTATTTTTTAGGCCTGAAAATGGTTTGAAAAAGTTTTGAAAAACTTTTTTTTAAAATGTTCAGAAGAAAATAGTGCTATTACTATTATTATTATTATTTTTTTAATCTACCACAGAGGGTTTCACACATAACACGCTGTCAAAACTCCACTCTACCCATGATCCTGTGCTGCCAGCTGTCCTGTTCATACAGAGACTGTTTCAATGCTGTTATGCTGCGTTCCATTGGAAGTCAATAAAAATAATTTTATAGCACATTTCAAAGCACAAACACCACATAAAAGCAAAAATTGACAGTGCACCTGGTGGCTCAGTGGATAGGGTGGCACTCCATATATAGAGGTTGTATCCTCCCCGGTTCGATTCTGGCCTCAACCCTCTGCTGCATGTTGCCTGCTGTTTATCTCCCCCTTTCAGGCTTAAACTGTCCTGTCTATTAAAGGCAATAAAAGCCCATTAAAATAATCTTTAAATTTTGTTTTTTTTAAAAAAGTAAAAATTGACGAACAGGTAATTCTACATACCATTCACCGTGTGTGCCAACATACTGCTTTGACGTAATTTCGACCAACTCGATGTACATTGATCTTGTCCGAGTTTCTGAATTGGAATCCCGGCTTAAATGGCCTTTCCATTGCACTTTTTGGAGTCTGAGGTTGTTTTTCAGAGTACAGTGGAGCACAGCATTACTTCTTCCCATGGCAGCTTAAATGTGAGACCGCTCTGTTTCCCCATTCTGCGATAGTACGCTATCAACAGAACAGCAAGGCTGTGTAATGGCGTGCTATTCCCGCTTTGAACAGGCGGTGTAAACGTGGCTAGAGAGACAAACAACCAAATTTACAGGCAATTCAAAGTCATCAATTAACCTGACCTGCGCGTTTGGATTGTGTGAGGAAGCTAGAGAACCCAGAGAACGACACTGACACATGGAGAACATGGAAACACAGAATGGCCCCAGCAGGCCAAGGGTGTGAACCCCTAACCCTCTGGCTTTGAAACAACATTGCTAACCCCTACACCACTGTGTTTCAATTTTCCTATGTATGCATACCTATAGAAATTACGTAAAAATCCATAGATTATACCTAGATATTCACAGAGTAATTTAGCTGACTTTGACTGATAAATTCAAGTTCATCTGAGAATACGTAGGTGCGTTCATGAACTGTCCCACATACTTGCGAAAATCATTTAAACATCTGCAGACAAAACACTTGATTCTCAGCTAATCAGCCGTTAAAATGATGCAAAAACTCTATCAACTATATCTATGCAGACTATCCAAAAAACAGTGCAAACTGACTCATTGACTGATTACCAATGTGTTCAGAACTGTAGTGAAGTTGAGCAGAAAACATCTTTAAATGTTGCATAATACCACCACCTGGTGGTTTAAAGGCATCAGTCCAAATTATCTGCAGAACTGGTCTATATGATGACCATATCTTCCTCATTGGTTTCACTACTGTTGATACTGAAATATTAAATGTTCTGCACTGAATATATTTGTCTTTAAAAGGCTGTCTTTGGAGGGGTGATATAACCTCCAATAAGAGAGTAATGACACATCAGAGACATCTAGTGGAGAATGTTAATTCATCTGTTCCTACACACTTAAGCCTCGAAGGCTTATGAATTTATTGCTGAGAGATAACCTAACTATTACATGTACACCTATAGTGTAGTTGAGTTCATGATGGAGATATATATATTAATATATCAAAATCAGTGCAGAACACACAACTGCCTTTCCTGATCGTTACTCCGCATCCCCCTTACTTTGCCTTTTTTCTGATTTACACCTGTTATTTTTTGCTTCTTTTTTGTAATTATTATTATTATTATTATTACTACTATTAATAATACCAGTAATAATACAAATATATAATTTATTAAATTTTATTCTATTATTTTAAATTGTGTATGGGCTATGTGGATGCAGCGGAGAAAACCTAAAAATAAATAAATAAACTAATATATTTTTAAAAAGGTGGGTAAGATTGTGAATATAACTGATTTTTTTTTTTTTGCAACAGAAGTAAAATCAAAGTTTTAAAACAATTCCGCAGCAGATCCAGAGATATCGTCCTCTCCCCCCATGCAGTCTTTTTCCTAGTCCAAACCTGGGACTACATTACCCACAGTGCAACTCGACCGTTGACAGGTGTGTTTTATTAGCAGCGGCTAATGTAGCCTTTAGCGGTTAGCCTCAAGCAGAGATGAGGACTGGGGCTACTGAGGGTCGGTAAGTTCACTTCTTTCTAACTCCACACCCGCAGAGTCATTTTTAGAGTTAACCGACGAATCACTGGAGCCACTAACGGTTTCATATAACTTTTACCACATATGCATTAACATACTAAACTCCTGTAAACGGGCTACTATGCGAAATAGGAGTATCCGTTTAAGGTAAAGCAGCCTTTCAATTTCTGATGGCGGTTCATATGATGTCACGAGCATCATCGCCACTGACATGTTGTTCTGTGTGAAACAGTGTGGTGTTTCTGTGCAGGTGGTTTAAACCCATCATGTGACCTCGTTTACTCTGGCCTGCAGTAGATTTAATGCTCAGCCTGTCTGTTTAAACGGATTTACTCCGTTTGAACTTATTCTTCAGCTCATCTTGTGTGTGGTGAGACACCTTAGGTGACAAAAAGGCCTAGCTTTTTCATACATTGGTCAATTTTAAGACTTTTGGCTATTTTTCTTCCATGATGTGATTTTTTTAGACTAGTGGAGAGAAAACTTCCAAAATTTAAAATTTAATTTAAAATTTATAAATATTTAGGTGTTTTTTATTTCAGATTTCCATTCCATATTTAATTCATTGCCTGATTTATAAAACATTTAACTCCTAAAAATATGGTGATAAATTATGAATTTTTATTGATAAAAACAGTATTGTTTACTGTTTGACAAAAAGATTTTTTTTTAAAAAAGACATTAATAATATGTAAACAAAATATAACAAGAATTTTAACCTGACTTTATCCCATTTTCAGATTTCTCTTCTAGATCTGTCAGTGCATATTTTATTAGATAATACCTTATTTGCATATTTAAACAGAAAATATCTGAATTTGTAATATGAAAAAAAGATTAATGTAAGTAACATATCTGGGAACTACTGATTAAAGTTACAGTCTTACTTGTGGTCTAAAATTGTATAGAATTTTAATGCCATATTTTCAAAATGATTTTTTTCTAAGACTGTGAACCTAAAATCTCCTCTTCAGCAGCATTAATTATCCCTGTCTATATTCTGAAGGTTTTACTGCAGGGGTTGTTCATATATATCATTACAGACTGATTTGTATAAGATACTATTTCTAAAAACAAGGTGAAATTTGATTTTAAAAGTGTTGACAGTATTTTTTTGATTTATAAAGTGATAAAACGAGATAATCAGAATTACCTCCTTAATTCTAATATGTCTTCAAAATGAAATAGGAAATTTTGAACCTGCCTGTCTGAACAGTGGATAACACTTTGGATTTCTGTTCTAGAAATATATGCAAATTGGACATATTTCATTAGATCATGAATCATTCTTTTTAATTAAAATATAACATTTCAGAAAACTTTTAACACAAAAAATAATGGTATTATTGTAAGTAATTAACAGGGGAATTATTATGGTGAAATATTTTCGTACATTTTTTTTTTTTACCCTATTCACCTTTATTAATCCCCTTAAGTTATTTATTTTTGTTTCTCTTTAATTTTATCAAACCGCCTGTACTTTTGAATTTTGTTTTACTTTTTAAAAATCTTTTTATTTTTCCTATCTTTTGTCTGTAAAGAACTTTGAAAAATATGACATCAGAGTATGATGAGGTGCTTTATAAAATAAATTATAAATGAAATGATAAATTAATTCAAATAAACTTGCCTCATGTTGCCCATATTTAAAGGGCCCATCGCAGTTTTGACCCCAGATCCACAGTGGGTTAGTCATCTGCTAATGTTGCCATGACCTGTCCTTGATCATAACATACTTAACATTTCTTATGTAGACAAGGTACATCTGTTTCATTTGCTGTCAGAGGAAACATTTTCATTCTTTTCACTTGTTTCGTGTGGGTGAGGCCCATGTTAATGACACAGTGTCACTTTAACAAATAGACCAGTCTCAACAGGTGACTTTGATATATGGTGATGCACCCAGCATACATTTAAGATCATTAATCAGAATCCCTTTTCACTGCCTTGAAAAAAGACATCAGTAAGGAAGGATGTTGTGGAAAATAAAGTTTTACTGTGAAAGGATGAAATATAAGTTTGCTGATGACAACTTGTTCGTTGACAGAAAACAGGTATGGTAAGGTCATCTATTTTTCAAATGTCAAATGGTGCCCAGTCCGGGCTTACAAGACACTACAGACATAACAAAAACAAAAGCAATGTTATAATAACAGCAAAAGAACAAATATATTAGACTACACCTCTATGCAAGTCAAACAAAATCATACTGTGTGAAAGCATATACAAATATCATCCTGCTCCTTAGACATTACTGTTATAAAACATAACTTAGGCTCATCTGAGGTACACATTTAAACATCAAACATAAAGCGCCTGGCTGTGCTATTGGGTAGGCATTTAACCCTTTGAAACCTAGTTAACATGAAATTGGTAAGAAATTTGTCAAGAAAAAAAAAAAGTTGCAAGAAATTATCTGAATATAAGCCAAACAAGGGGGGAAGCACAAGAAGAAAATGAACTTTAAAAAAAAAAAAAGTTATATTTTTTTCTTTCCCCTAAACTAATTTTCAGGTTATTTTCCATTCACTGTTTTCTCATTTCTTGCAAAATCAGGAAACAGACCTTAGTGTCTTGTGAGGAACCTCTTGCTTATTGCCTTTTTCCCCAAGTTTTTAAAGAAACCAAAGACATTTTCTGAGGTTTCAACACATTTAATGCTTGTGGAAAGTGTCTGAAAACAGCACAAGAAAACTGATGTCAATCCAACATTCAAAGGGTTAACACAAAGTGAGCCAGGTGAAACACAGCTACTAAAGTCAACATTTAACATAGAAAACAAAATCATTCCACAGAAAAGCCTTTATAAGTGCATTTGTTTTTCGACCTTTCTCAGATCTACTTTCCTCTGGAACTGAGTAGAAGCAACCATTTTTCCACAGACACACGCAAGATGCCACATCTGGACTAAGCACCGACAGACCTCTGTGCTCTGCCAAGTAAGTAGTAAAAGAGAGTATTCCCACACACTATCCTATGACTTGTCGTAAATTTTATTTAAATGCACAATTTTTCAGTTTTCAGACCTACATCAGGTAAAGTGAAAGAAACAAAAAGCATTTATAAACAGAGATGACACCTTCGCAGATGAGGCCAATCAGAGACCATTTCTTTCATTAACATGTGGAGAAGGCAACAGGCACCAAGACTTGACCCAAAAAATCAGCGAGAAATTACAAAAACAAAAGTGAAAAGAAAATGACCTAAATTTAGCACAAAAAAAAAACACTAATAAGAAAATGTCATAGAAAGTGCTGAAGATTTACAAAAAGTTTTTACATTATATATATATATATATATATATATATCTGTATGATCATTCTAAATATAAACTTATAATAATATTATAGTTTTCCAGACATTTTCCCTATTTTTAAAAATGTATTTTCTAATTATCCAGCACTCTTTTTTAAAACTTACTTTGTTACATTACACAAGTTTCTTGCAGTTTGTGGGACATTTCCTGCCAAGTTGCTCATTGCCTTTATCCCATGTTCTAGAAATGAATCAAACCGATATGCTCAAGTTTCATGGAGTCAAATAGCTTGTAAAAGGCATCTGAACAAAGAAAACTAATTTTGATTAAGGGTTAACGATGGATATTATGGGCAACAACTAGATGCATGCGCCTCCACCTTCTAACGCGAATTTCTAGCAAAAAACATCCCTGTTAACCAGGCAGGAGAGGCTTTGAAAAATTGAGCAACTGTTCGTGGTGACAATAAAAGACACAAATCCAAATGTTCGGAGCTCCACCAAACTTTTATTCTAATCATTTATTAATATTTTGACTCACTGAATCATCTAGATTTACTAAACCTATCAACACGAGAGCTTCATGATGTCATTTTTAAGATTAGATATTTTGACATAAATTACGTGGTACATTTCTGTGTTACACTGTTTTGATTTTTAGAAAATAGACATCACGCCTTAGTTACTGTGTGAAAAGGAACTTATAGAGAACAACACTGAAGTGACACACAACCAAACTGGCCACCCAGGGGACCCCAGCATGTGCAGCAGCACCAGTGTTAGTGGTGTTTGTTGAGTTTGTTGTCATTAATGGGGCTGCTGTGGCTGCGGCGCTTGTGGCTGCGGGAGTTGTGGCTGCAGCACTTGTGGCTGCAGGGGTTGTGGCTGCAGCAGTTGTGGCTGCAGCAGTTGTGGCTGCAGCGGTTGTGGCTGCAGGGGTTGTGGCTGCAGCAGTTGTGGCTGCAGCAGTTGTGGCTGCAGCAGTTGTGGCTGCAGGTGTTGCAGTCTGACCATTTGCCGAAGCTATTAATCAAAAATTAAACATCAATATAAGAAAGAACTCTGTCCCTTTTATAAAAAATTGCAATTCAATGTAACAAGAAAAACAATTACTCACCAATAATCAGGAGCTGTATCAGAATTGTCAGAAGCATTTTAAATCTCTGTTGCATCTAAAAGAAAAAATGAAAATCCTGATCAAACAAAACAGTTCCTTACACTTTACATGCAAGTTAAAGATAAATCAGAAATAAAACAAAATACTAAAAACCAATAAATCTGAACAGCGCTTTATCCAGTTTCTTCAGTCAAAAAGACTACTTACAAACTTCTCCGGATTTATCTTGATCCTGAACTGTGATGCTGCTCTCTGTCCTCTCGCTCTTTAATCAGTTCACCGTCAGATGTGCACCTTTAAGTCAGCTTCTGAGATTGTCACTGCTTATATAGGTTGAATGACAGCAGCAGTGGAAAATGACACCCAGTTTTAAACGTGTTTGAAGGATGATCATTCCTTTCACATCGGTCACCTTCGTCTATTTGTGCATTTCAAAAAGGATGCAACATTATTCAACTGCAACTGTGAGGATTTACAAAGCAAACAGGTTGATGATGAACTGAAGGAGTTGTCTCAGCGTATGACACAAAGAGAGTAGTGTGTACCTTCAGCATGAATGTCATGTTAGGTCTTTGGAATGAGAATAAAGGTGAAGAGAGAAGCAGGGTGTCTGCGAGCACAACCTGTTCTTCAAATTTACTCTGCTATTGTGGGTGAACATACAATATTGTTTCTCACTGAAACCAGTGTCTTGTGATGCATTCATTTACGTAGATGCTGTGTTTTAAAGTTGTGTGTCACAGTCAGTGTGCACACTCATGTCCTCATGTGATAGTTTCAGTCAGCCTCACGTGTTTCTTTGGCGCCCAGTAGCTCACCGGTGAAGTGGGCGACCCATGTGTTTAGGCTGTGTTTTTGCCGCGGTTGCCGTGGGTTCGACTCCAGCCTGTGGCGCTTTTCTGCGTGTCATCCCTTCTATCTCCCACTATCATACGTATGCTGTTTCATACAATAAAGGAAAAAGCCCCCAAATTATGTGTTTCTGAGCAACTTTGATCATAATGGCCATTAGCCACTGCTAAAATGTCATTCAGTACTGTACTTAAATACAAATTTTAGGTTATTGTACTTGAGATGTGATTGAGACTTTTTTCATGACATTTTATACTTCTTTACATTTAAGATGGAAACATTGTACTTTTCACTTCACTGCAATTATACGGCTGCTTTTGGTACTCAGCTTTGGTCATTATACAGATTTTTGCACACAAAACATATGAAGAGTTTGTAAAATGTGTTTTGTTGTTAATTAGGCCACCCAGACAGCTCAGGAGGTAGAGCGGGGCGTCCACTAATCAGAGCATTAGAGATTCGATCCCTTGCTCCTGTCATCAGTGTGTGTGTGTGTGTGTGTGTGTGTGTGTGTGTGTGTGTGTGTACACGTGTGTGAGAAAGAGAATGGTTACTGAGTAGCAGGTTGCATCCATGGATGTATTAAGCAACATTTACCCAACAGATAAAAATATATCACTGTATGAATATATGATAGATAATAATATCATTGATGTTGTCTTGTGCGATATATCATTTTTGGCTTCACAGTAAACCAACATTATGGCTTTATGAGTTTACTTTAAATCAGTGGTTCCAAACTGGTCCAGCCACATATTAACAAGAATTAAATAGTTACTGTTCTTGGGGAAAAAAAAACTCTTATTCTACAGCAGAAAGCCACACTTCAAAATGAAATCTCTGTGATAGAAATTTACTGTACTTCAAAATAAAATGTGTTTTCACAACAAACAAAGGAGTCACTTGAGATCTATTCAGAATGGACCTCTGACCCACCAGTTGGGAACCACTGCTCGAAACTGAATCAAATATCAACAGTAAGATATAAAATTTTATTCAATATTAAATCATTTTAGTGAGACAAAGTTGGTTATATATGATGTCCCACGGAAACCAAGGCTTGTTAAGAGAATTTTAAAATCTTAAATCTTGTTGATCTAGTTATGATTACCTTAGTGCCTCACAGTGGTGGAACCAAGTTATTGTTTTGCAAGTTACAAGTACAGTAATACATCTTTCCCACCAAAGTTAGCATGTGCGTGCGGATTTGTCAAAAACTGGTAAACCCGCTAAATATGGTCCATAGCCTGCATTCCCACTGCCAGTGAACACACAGCTGCAGCACACGAGTCTGCCTTTCTGTCAACTGGTGTGTGTGTGCTTGTGTGCGTCGGTTGTTTTGTTGGTGTGACTGTGCGACGTCACGGGCAGGCAGGAGAACAGGTAACAGTAGACAAAAGCAGCAACAGAGGCCTTTGAAAACTTTTCAGTGGGTTTTTCTTTTTATTTCTCCTACGTGTTCAGTCTGTCTTTCAAACCCGGTATTGTATGTATGTATTTGAATCTAAGCAGTTTTAGCGCTGCTTAGAAGGAGACCGGCAGTAATTAGTGGTGGCGTATTATAGCGCCTCGCCGGTTTAAGGAGCTGAAATTAGCATGCTCACCTGGGTATTGTGTTCCCATGAATGCCTATCAGAGCTGGAGGCCATTAAAAACCTGCGTCTACTGCAAAGTCATTTGACTGGGATGTGAATGCTGATCCAACGCATCCCAATTGATTAAAAAAGCCAGATGTTTGCGGGGTTTTTGTGCAGTGGGAATGAGACTCACAAGTCTCACATTTTTCAACATTAAGTCCAAAGTCAAGACTGGCAAGTCCCAGACTTTCAGTTTCATGCCCCGAGCAAGTGGTAATACACTCTTCACCAAATGTAATTACATCTTAACAACAGAGTTAATGTTTGCTAAAAAAAAGTTTGTTAAAAAAAAAAAAAAAGCAACTGAACTTAATCTAACCAAAGTAGTGCTGACTTTGCACTTTTATCTAGCACTTTTTACAACAGAATGACTTTTATAGGTTTCTTCCGGTCGTGTTGAATTTAACTCATTCGAAAAATGTTTTACTTTCCCTTCCTAAATTGGCTTCTGAGAAAAGGCTCAACTCGTGAAGTAATTTGAGTTACAGTCCAAGGATAGTTGCAAATCTTACATGACTGTCAAGTACAGTGTCATTTAATATGTGACTCGATGCTGACTCCAGACTAAGTCATGTGATTCGCAGCAATCAATCACACCTCCTATGTGCAACATTTATTTATTTTTAACATACCAGTATGTTAAAAAAAAACCTTTGGTAAATACATCCTCCCATAGAAGTATGTTTGTTGTGTCTAAGACACCCAAATATAAGACACATGGGTTAAGTTTTGAACTGGTGCATGTTTATTATCTCTGTCTTTAGGTCAAATTTTGGTCAATCTTGTGACTTTTTTGCCCTTTGGCTTTTACACTCTGCTTCTGTGACTTCTGCAGCAGAGCTAGAGTGTCTCTCTTCTCAATTTTTCTGAGTTGTTTCTTTTTCATCCTCTTGATCTTTGTCGTGTTCTTGATCTGTGACAAGAAAGAGACAAGGAAATTATAAACAAAAGTTAAAATTAGTGACTGAAAGGTTTTGTGTGCTTGTGTTGTTAATTAGAGGCTTTTGCCTGTTAAGCTCTTTTTATTACACAAATCAAATTCAGAAAAAGTTTCAAACTATCTCCAGAATTTTAATATGACAAATGCAATTGAATACCATATTTAACATAGAAGCTAAATCATTTTATCTGAACAACAGTTGACATACCACTTGCACAATCTCTGCTTTGCGTTCATTCTCTGCACGACGTTTCAAGTTTTCTTCTCTCCTTTTTCTCTTTTCCTGTAAAGCCAGAAAATATAGAATAAATGAAAAAAAATGTGCAAATATTTTAGCTTTACAGGGGATTAATTCTTCCACAGCTTTAGCTGACCTCTTTCTGTCTGGATTTCTCCTCTTTAAGCTGCAAAGAATACTGTTTCACCAGCTGCTTCTCACGCTTGGCCTCCATCTTCTTCTCCCAGGATGAGCACAGCTGTTTATCTCTGACCAGTGCAGAAAACCTAAAATACAAAATCAGAGCAGGTTATTATATAACACAAGATGCTTTGTATCAGTGCCTTGTATTCAGTTTGCATCTTGTGTAAAGAAAGGATGCACTGATCCATCGTTTTTCTCCCTAAGAAAAAAAATCTGTATCTAATCTTTTCAGTATCCTACAGTGTAAGGCAAATAAATGTTATATATCGAATTATACTTCTAAATACTTTTTAATGCCACCGGAATTGATATTTGAGATCAACTTCGTAAACAGTTATAGGTTAAAAGAAAAAAAAAACATGTACCAACCTTTTTTTTTACAGTGTTAATTTTGCTCAAACATTTACTGTTACATGAAACATTTTTGGCCAAGTGAAAAATGTCAGATTTGGTCAGACCTGTGGAAATAGCCAGCATTTAGTGGTGATTTCTTATTAGTGATTTTGTGCCCTCAATCTGTGCCCTTATCACAATACTTAAGTCACAATGCCCCATAATATTTTATGTTGTATCGTGGGGCCTCTGGTGATTCCCACTTCTTCTACACTGTAAAATCTGACAAGCCGATTTGACTTTAAAAATAAGATCTGGGAAACATATTGCCTTAAAAAATTTAAGTAAATATAACTATTTATCTTACTTTATATGTATTATTAAAGTTACTTAAAATTGAGTTATATTTACTTAATCTTATGAAGTTGTTGCAACAGAAAAATCAACAAGTTTAATTAAATCAATCTTTCTATGTTATAGTAACTTCAATAAACCAAGTATATTGCATTCTACATTGGCTAAATCAATTTTTGTCACAATCAAGTAAGTCAGACTAAGTTTTTTTTATATTTTATTTTACTTATACTTAAAGAACAAGGTAATTTCACTTGTAATGTTCAACTTGCAACAAC